>NW_026899537.1:600000-857862 GCF_033153095.1 Gastrolobium bilobum
TCATCCCCTGAACGAAACCCTCCCATCACCAACCCATCACCCATCAAGATTCATCGTCCTTCCCTGTTTCCATCATCCTAGATGAATCCAACTACCCCATATGGTCCCAACTGATGGACATGAGGATCGGCGCCAGAAACAAAACCGGTTTCCTCACCGGAACCAAATCGAAACCCCCCTCCACTGATCCTGCTTTCGACACTTGGGTCACGGAGAACAAGAAGGTTAAGAGTTGGCTCATTGATTCCATGAGTCCTTCCCTCATGCCTCGGTTTCTCCGTTTGGATGCAGCATCAGAGATATGGGAGGCTTGCAAGCGCACCTACTATGACGGGTCTGACGAAACGGTGCTCTTCGAACTGAATCAAAAATCGTTCACGATGAAGCAACACGGGCGCCCGTTGGCCACATATTACAATGATCTTCTTGCAATTTTTCAAGAAATTGATCACCGCACGGCATCCCAGGCATCCACCGTCGACGGAGTTGTCCACCTTCATTCTGCCATGGTTCGCCTCAGAGTCCACATTTTTCTCAGTGGATTGGACTCCGATTTTGACAACCTTCGAGGAGAAATCCTTCGGAAGGAACCGAAGCTGGACCTGGAAGGATCGTATGCCTTTGTTCGCCGTGAAATAAATCAAAGGAACACTTTGGATTCTGCTCGTCCCTCCCCTGACTCCAATGAGTATGCCTTTGTTCGCCATGAAATAAATCAAAGGAACACTTTGGATTCTGCTCGTCCCTCCCCTGACTCCAATGCCTTGTTGACTCGTCCTTCTGGTCCTTTGAAACCACATAAGTCCTCCTCCTCTTCCTCTGGAAAATGCCTCAATTTTCTTGCACTCACTGTGGGGCTAGTGGTCACTCCAAGCAAAGATGTTTTGAGATCATTGGTTATCCCGATTGGTGGGATTTCAGTAAGCAACCGCGCCGGAAAGCTCCTGCTCCTACCACCACACCTGATGCTGCTGCTGCTTCGGTTGTAATCCCTGCCTCACCCGCTGCTCACATTGCACATCAGGGACATATTGGTAACACTCTTGCTTTATCTACATTTACTAGAAATCATACTTGGGTAATTGACACTGGTGCGTCAGATCATATGATTAGAGATTCTTCTGATTTACATAATTGTGAACCTTGCATTTTGCCTTGTATCTCCACAGCAAATGGGGAGACTTCTCCCATCACTGGCCAAGGATCCATTTCCTTATCCCCCCATTTATTCCTGGATTCTGTATTGGTGGTTCCCTCCTTAGAATTTAACCTCTTATCTGTTTCACGAATTACTGCATCCTTGAACTGTACTGTTGTTTTTTGCCCTGATTTTTGCTTGTTTCAGGACATCTCAACTCGGATGACAATTGGTTATGGTGTTAGACGTGGAAAGCTTTATTTTCTGGATTTAAATCATGTTTGTGTCTCCGTTGTCAAGTCTTTCACTACTACTGCTGCTAATAAAGCTTCTTCCTCTGTTTGGTTGTGGCATCATAGATTAGGACATCCATCTTTTACATATTTAGAAATGTTGTTTCCCCAAATGTTTTCCCATTTGAATAAGGCTGATTTTAAATGTAACACATGTGAATTGGCCAAAAGCCATCGTGTCTCCTATCTTCCCAGTATAAATAAAAGCAGTGTTCCTTTTCAAGTGATTCATTCTGATGTTTGGGGTCCCTCTCGGGAACCGTCTTTATCTCTTGCACGGTATTTTGTAACGTTTATTGATGAGTGTACTTGTATGACTTGGGTGTGTATTCTGAAAACCAAAAGTGAAGTTTTTAATGCTTTTAAACGCTTCCACTCTTTAGTCCTCACTCAGTATAACTCTCACATTCAGATTCTACAAACAGATAACGGGACAGAATATACCAACCATACCTTTACCTCTTTTTTGGATGATAAAGGAATCAAACATCAAACATCCTGTACGTATACCCCACAACAGAATGGTCTAGCTGAAAGGAAAAATAGGCACTTATTAGAAGTTGTTCGAGCTTCCCTCTTCGGAATGCATGTTCCCAAACGTTTTTGGGGAGAGGCAGTCCTCTCTGCTGCCTATCTCATCAATAGAACACCTTCTAATGTCCTTGGTTTCAAAACCCCTCAACAAACACTTGAATCCTATTTTTCTATCCCGCATGTTTCAAATTTGGAACCACGAATCTTTGGATGTTGTGCCTATGTCCATACTCCAAAACCATTACGTCATAAGTTGGACCCATGTGCTACTAAATGTGTCTTTGTTGGATATTCGGATTCCCATAAAGGATACCGATGTTTTGATCCTGTTCTCCATAAACTACATGTCACTTTGGATGTTACTTTTCATGAATGGAAGCCTTTTTTTTCAGGGGGAGTGCTCGATTCTTCTCCTCAGGGGGAGAAACCTTATGAACAAATTGGAGGAGAAGTCTTTATAGATTTTCATTCTAACTCTGATACAGCTGAAAACACTTCTGAGGCAATAGACAGTATCATGCATTCAGAAACAGGTAGTCCACGTCTAACTCCAAACACTGATTCATCATCAAGAGATGTTCCGGAACAGCATCATACTCTTGAACAACACCTTGATTCCAATCTTGAGGTAAACTCTGAATCTGAACCACACTCCATTGCGGTAAATTCTGAACCTGGACCACCCATTCTTCCTCCTATACGGCATTCAGTAAGATCAACCAAAGGAATTCCTAGGAAAGTCTATGAACCAGATTTACAAGCAAAGGCTAAATACCCTATTAACAATTATGTATCAACTCACAGGTTATCTAATTCATATGCTCTAACAGTGAATCAATTATCTACTGTATGCATTCCTAACAATGTACAGGAGGCACTTGAAGACCCCAGGTGGAAAGAAGCCATGAACGTTGAGTTAGAAGCTTTACAGAAAAATTTAACTTGGGAGCTTGTTCCTCTACCCGAAGGAAAGAGAACCATTGGTTGCAAATGGGTGTATACCGTAAAAGTAAAAGCTGATGGAAGCATTGACAGGTTTAAAGCACGCTTAGTAGTCAAGGGATTCAACCAAAAATATGGCATTGACTACCAAGACACGTTTGCACCTGTAGCCAAGCTGAATACAATCCGAATTCTTCTTTCTCTTGCAGCAAATAGGGATTGGCCACTCAAACAATTTGATGTGAAGAACGCCTTTCTAAATGGAGATCTCAAGGAAGAAGTGTATATGGATGCACCACCTGGAGTTAAGACACAATCCAACCCCATAACAAAGGTATGCAAATTAAAAAAGGCATTGTATGGTCTTAAACAATCTCCAAGAGCATGGTTTGGGAGATTTTCATCAGCTATGAAGAAATTCGGGTATAATCAAAGTAATGCTGACCATACCTTGTTTATAAAGCGACAAAGAGGAAAAATCACTGCTCTAATTGTGTATGTGGATGATATGGTGATTACTGGAGATGATTTAGAAGAAATAAAAAAATTAGAAGAACTCTTGAGCACTGAATTTGAAATGAAAAGCCTGGGAGAGCTCAAATACTTTCTAGGAATTGAGATCTCAAGATCAAAACAAGGGATTTCTCTCTCTCAAAGAAAGTACATCTTGGATCTATTAACAGAAACCGGAATGTTAGATTGCAAGCCATCTGAAACTCCTATGGAAATGAATCACAAGCTTGGAATATATCCTGATCAAATATCTACTGATATTGGGAGATACCAGAGATTAGTGGGAAAACTTATCTATTTGTCTCACACTCGTCCTGATATTGCTTATGCAGTAAGTGTGGTAAGTAGGTTTATGCATTCCCCAAGTGTTGATCATATGGATGCAGTATTGCGCATTCTGAAATATTTAAAAGGAATGGTTGGGAGAGGATTATTGTTCAGAAAAAACAGCACATCTCACATTGAAGGATTTTGTGATTCGGATTGGGCGGGAGATAAGACGACTAGGCAATCAACAACAGGGTATTTTACATTTGTGGAAGGTAATCTGGTTACTTGGAAGAGTAAGAAACAAAAAGTTGTTGCTAGATCAAGTGCAGAAGCTGAATACAGAGGAATGGCACAAGGAGTATGCGAGTTACTTTGGATAAAAAGAACTCTACAAGATCTGGGTTTGTTTCAAGATCAACCTATGAACCTTCACTGTGACAACAAGGCTGCCATACAAATTGCACATAATCCCATTCAACACGATAGGACCAAACATGTTGAAATTGACAGGCATTTTATAAAGGAAAAGCTTGATGAAGACATATTTCGCTTCCCATTCATTAAGTCTGAAAAACAACTTGCTGATGTTCTTACCAAAGCCGGACCTGCAAAATATTTCAAGAAGCAATAGACAAGTTGGGCATGATTGATATCTTTGCACCAACTTGAGAGGGAGTGTTGAAATATATTTGAATTTAAAATTATGTATTGTTAGGCTGTTTGTAGTTTGTTAGGCTATTATTCAGTAAATGATTCTATAGAGATTAGAATAGAAGAATTAGTTACCTACTAATTAGCAATTAGTTTTACTGACCTCTTGTATAAAAAGAACCCTCGTTGAGGTAAAGAAATACAATGACAATGAATTCTTATGTATCTGTTTTGTAACATCTTCGTACGACCAAGTCAAAGCAAAAATACATAAAAATTTTATGCAATGAAATAGAATGACAAAGCAAGAGCTAAAAAGCAGATCATGACAAAATTCTTTTCTCAACAAAGTGAACACCAAGAAACGCACCTATAATTTTAACTAACAAGTTGAACCACAAGATAAAAAAAAAAAATCATCTTTTGCTCTTGTCCACGCACAACAAGAGCAGACAGTATAGTTTTGTCACAGCTTTCTAGTCAATTCAAAGAGCATTTATGTTCCAATAAATTGGCATTTTCATCAAAACATGTGCATGTAACTTTCTTGAACAGAATATAGCATTTAAATGAAGCATTGAAGCATAGTAAGAAATAAAGATCTCTACTGGTGCCATCCTCCACCCATTGAAATACAGAGCAAGGTCCGATTCACTATAAACCCATACATTAATACAGAGGAATGTCCGATTCAGCGGCGGAGCCACACACAACATGTGTATGGCCTAAGTTGTCTGAATTAAATTTTAACAAATTATATTTATTTATATATAATTACATAATTAATTATAATTTGATCCGGATTAAAATTGTAATTTAGCCTATCTAAAATTTAAAATATTTTTGGTGAGAAATTTGGATAACTTGTTTTAGGTTCTCTGTTCAATTTTCACTTGTATAAATTTTTTTTTCAGTAAAATTCAAAAATATTTAATAAAATTATAACTCTTCTTGGTGTTTCCCTCCTATGAAGCACCGACACTTCAAAATTCCTGGCGTATCGTGTCCGACACTTCTCGACACTCACCGACACTCTAACACTTCTCGACACTCCAATACTTGTTGCAAAGATTCAAAAAATGTTCAAAGGTTACGTTGTGTTGCATTTTGAGTTCCAACTATTAGATTCGTTGGATTACAATTACTATTTTATTGAGTTTAATATAAACATTTGAGATATCTTATGTTTCTTTGCAAAATTGATGGGTATTAGAAGTTTAGCTTTATTTTTTTGTTAAATTATTGAATATTAAATATATTATACACTACATAAATTAAAAATATTGTATAATATCAAAACATGTCCTAACGTGTCAAAATTTAATATTTTTTAAAATTAACGTGTCAGAGTGTCGTGTCATGTCGTATCCTGTGTCCCGTATCGGTGTCGGTGCAACATAGCTTCCTGCTCATGTGTTATATATTTAATATTATTAAATATATTATGATATAAACTAACTAAAATTAAGAAAAATAAATACACATAATTTTTTGGGATTTTGACCAAAAAAATGCAAATTTCAAAAAAATCCACCTGTTTAGTTCGTTGACCAAACATTTTACCGGACTAATGCAGAAAGACGTGTTTCAGGTTGTTACGCGTTTTGTCGCGCACTTGACACATACATGTTTCTTACAAATCCGAACACGTCTGTACTAGGTACGTGTCTAAACATGTCTGTACCATGTACACGTTTCTGACTGTGATGCGACTATGCCACAGAATGTGTGTCTGAATATGACGCATCTTGGTATTGTGCTCGTCAGACTTGTTAGAACCGCGCACCTGGTACAGACGTGTTCAGACACGTACTTGGTATAGACATGTTCGTCTCAAGTCTTTATATTACTTAAAGAACAAATTATAAGTATTGTCTTGAAGTGATTATTAGTTGGCACTACTCTAATATTAAATGTATTATAATTAGCTTTCAACTGTAATGCCCGAATTATAAGAATTATTATTATTACGTTAGAATGTTAGAATTTCTTTAAAGATATGTTTGAGTAATACCCCATAAAATTGAGAAATTAGAATAAAAATGTGTGGAGCCCACATGTGAAAAGAAGATATAGAAAAAAATATCGATCTCACATATTTTTATATATGTGTAAGAGATAATTTTAATGAGACATTAAACCCTAATAAACAATCAAGGGTGTTTATATATATATATATATATATATATATATATATATATATATATATATATATATATATATATATATATATATATATATATATATATGACACTCAATGTGTTGGTGTCCTATAAGTTGAGTCAAGAATTGCTCATTTGTTCAAAATGAAGCTTATTGGCTAAATTATTTGCTAGCACACAAAGGTGCCCTCTAATTAGAACAGCCAGATTTCCACTAACTGAAGATAACTAAAAGCTTTCCACAACCTCTCCTCTTTCTATTAAGCACCCCCTTTTGTTTCAATCTACAGTAGAATCCATTGCTCATGTAAGATGAGCCCATCACTTAAGGAATCATAAGCATTTTTTATTTTCTTCAGTTTTTGGCAATTCAATTCTGAGACTTCGGATGGTGAGTAGTAGTGACAAGTCAAATTTGTACCTCCACAAACCTATAGAAGAACCTAACCACACCTCCTGCCCCCTATTTCCTATGCCAAGAAAAGGAAAATGTATGAAATTCTAGTAATCTGAAATCTTATCCAACATCCATGTTGTATACTTTGAGTGGCAATTTTTCATACTATAAATTATTGAAGGTATGGATTAGGCAATTTCCAAATTGTTAGATGGCAGAATCTTTGTACATGGGATATAATAGATTAGGCTCAAGTGCTTAGTACACGGTTTTCGTATGGAATAATTCCTTCATATTGCATTCACAAATTAAATGTATTAAGGATAAGCAGCATAATAGTGTGATGACATCTAATAAGGCTGCTAATATATTTGGTATATTAGTGCCTAGATAATGGCAATAGTGGCTGTAGTGAAGCAGCTTCCGTGTTCTGTTCCTTGGTTCTAAGCCCACTACCTAAGCCAACTCGTGAACATGATGGGACCTTCCATAAAAAGCTACAAAATTTAAAACTTGTATCCTTTTCACTCTTGCTCTTCTCACTCCTTGGCCCTTGCTCTCTATCTCAAACACACAAAGGTGACATCTTTTCAGTATTCTTCCTAGTTCCTAGACATGGATTGCAAAATCATCATTTTTTATTTTTTTATTTTGGTTTCCATGCGGATTTAGTTCTTATAAGCAGTGCTTATTAAACATGTCATTTTTCTCATAAATTTTCTAATCTTTAAAAGTACAAACCTTTAGGCTCAAATCCACCATAGTCCATATATCGTGCACTAGATTTGTCTAACTAAACTTTGAAATTCCATATTTCACACTTTCATACAATTTTGTTCTTGAATCTCTTGATCATTTTTCTCTTTTTATTTTTAGATCCCTCTTCCACTTTACATACACACACATTTTCACTTTTCCTTCATTTCCCTTTCTCTGTGGCTTTGCAACTGAAAGCTAGACATATTTTTGGGATTGTTAAAAACTGTCTCCTCCTCTCATGGAGCCTCCCCATCGCACTCACAATCTATGTCTTTGCTCCCAGTCCTCTTTTCATCTTTGTTCTCTACAATGCAGCCAGAGTCAGCAGCCAAAGCTTCTTTGCAAAAATAAATTAAATGAAAAGTTAAAAAGTAAAAATTAAAAGATGAATTTATACCCTAAATTCACATAAACTTTTTTTTAAATTTTTTATCATGTTATCAAGTATAAAATACATTTTTATTCTAATCCACCATGTTTTAACCCAACCTACATAAGTATGTGTTAAATAGATTTGATCTGCAGTGGGGCTTTTTAAAATAAAAATGAAAATAAAAAAGCAAATTGTTGGGACAAATTAAGCTTATCATGGCTGCTTGTAGAGGTTCTTGATGGACGGGGAAGAGTACAGCACAACATCAAATGTCATCAAGTATAAGAAATACCAATTTCCATGTTATCCAATCGTGTCCATAGTGAGAACTTTCTTTTCCTCAACTTGAAGAAAGGGCTTGACGAAGAACCCGCCAGTGCCAATTAAAACAATTAGAGCGGACAACAAAATCCCTTTGAGGAAGCGAAATATAATTAAAATAATCATAAAATTGTTTGCATATAACTTAGTAATTATGTGTTCTGGTTAGGGGAGGGGAAAATGTTAGAGATACTGAAGTGAACTACTAACCACTGTTAGCTATAAATTATGCTTATTTTAATGGCTTTATTTTTACAATATTTGAGTTGAAGATTGGTTATAAGTGCAGGGTAATGGGCTAAATGAGTACCAATCAGCCCAATAAGGTAAAAGAGAGAGAAAGAGATAATTTGATGATTTACTATCCTCTTTTACTATTTTTACTTCAGTTAGAGAGCCATATGATTTACTTTTCGGAAGTGAAGTAAAAAAAGAATTAGACCATTGGATGAGGACAAGCATGGATGGACAACAATGAATCTTTGGATCTGTGGTTATTTTTAGTTTTAAATAAGAGTCTTAGATACAGGGATATACACTTAGCACTCTTTTTTGTAAAGTTTTAGTTTTTCAATTCGAGTAGTTTTTTTTTTTTGTTCTTTATGTTTTGTTAAGTTTGAGTCTTTGTTCTTCAAGATTCTCACATCAATAGCAAGCATGAAACTCCTTTCTTGGAGGGATCCAAGACTCAGCTACATGCAAGCTCTGGTTTTTCATTTTCCTAGTCTAAGCTTTCCATTTTTTGAACACTGTATTTCTCGATTACTAGTCTATACCTAAACTCTTTTCTTTCTAAGTTGGTAATGCATGTCAATTTCAATTCCAAAATTTATTTTCCATTTGCTGTTAATATGAATTTCTAAGTTTCTTTTTTTGGAATTCAAGATGAGTGGATAAACCATTTATTTTCCTAACACTGTTATGCATCTTTTTATCTCATTTGATTAGCAACTCTCTTAGTTTCAAGAAATCTTGAGAAAGATTCTTGAACATATTCTTGCATGAGCTATGATTGGGAGATCAAGTAAATGCTTTTCTTTCTTGCTATTTGAACCCTTGTCAGGTTCAAGGTTTCTGCTTTGATATTAGATACGAGAATTTAGCAAGGGTTTAAGATTTGTTGCTTAATTTGATTCTTCTAAGATTAGATTCTTCTGATTTTTTTTTAATTTTTTTTTTTTTTACTCAGTGCAAATAAATGGATAATTGGCAGAGAATTTGATTAGTGATTTGATCAAGAGTATAATGAATCACGTCGTAATTTTTTGGTAATATGCAAGGATTTTAAGTAATTTTCATGATTCATCTTATCTTTAGAAAAGTAATGAGACTGACTTGGATGAAGATTAGGAAGTTAACTGTACACCATAGCCGTGAGGTTTTGAGCCTATACAGAAATTTTTTATTTGGTGTGCATTTTACTGTATGAGATACTCTAGAACTTGTTTTGTTTCTTGCTTGAGATGGACTATGATTTATTTTGTGGATAAGATAGAGGCATGTTCTTTCTGTTAACTAAATGGCCAAATAGCCAACCCTTATGTATGTTATACCTTTATTTGAGCCCCTTTGAGCCTAGGCCTATTGATTCCTTTAAAACTTATACACATGAATAGCCATTCTTCATACATATCCTTACCCTAATTGAGATTAAATTTCATATTCAGAGTGAGGAATGGATCATAATTGTATATTTAAAATTTTGTTGTATGAGA
This sequence comes from Gastrolobium bilobum, assembly GCF_033153095.1. Classification (NCBI taxonomy): domain Eukaryota; kingdom Viridiplantae; phylum Streptophyta; class Magnoliopsida; order Fabales; family Fabaceae; genus Gastrolobium; species Gastrolobium bilobum. The sequence continues at coordinate 610,069 of NW_026899537.1, forward strand.
AAGTACAGGTGAAAAAGGGCAAATGCCAAAGAAAGTATGGTTGGAGCTGAGAAAAAGAAAAACAGAAAGGAAAGGGAAAAAACTAGAAAGCAAAACTAGAAAAAGAGAAATGCTTAAGAAAAAAGAAAGTGAGCAATTAAAAAGTTCAAAGTAGGAAGAGCTGAGAAAAAGAAGAAGAAAAAGATTGTGTTATACAATTATACCTATTCCTCTATGAATATGATTCTTAGTCTTTTAGTCACTTCTCTCATTTAATTCCTTTCCTTTTAGGCAGACCAAGTTACAACCTTAATGAAGACCTCTTGATTTGCTTTACAGGCCATTAAGACTGTGGAGAATGAGAATATGAGCAAGTCTATGGTAGTATTGATTCAATGAAGGATGAGTGAAACACAAACCCTCAAAACTTGAGTGTGAATGAATTGAAAATCCTAGTGAGGGGGTGTTTTAGTTAAAATTTCTCTGTTCCTTATCTTGAGAAGTAATGTTCCTATTCTTTGTCTGATGAAGTTTTGTTACAATTATATGATTGATGAATTGTGAATCTTGCTTGAATTGATGTATCATTTTATTTCAAGACCAAGTCTGAATACTCTTTGATCTTACTGTTGATTCATTTTTCCTGTTGAAAATTCATTCAATTGAAGATTCCTACACCCTATTCCCTTAGTTTTATTCTCTTTGATTGCTGACGACAACAATATTTAAATCTGGAAATGTTTGATAAATCTCTAGTTTATCATGTTTATAGGGCTAATATTGCATGAATTATATAGTCAAGAGCATGAATACTTAGGTTTTATATTAAAAATCATGGTAATTAGATTTCTGGCTAACATATCTTGTTCTTATTGGGTTTAAAGGAAAATTAATACAAATTTGAGCAAGAATGGATATAAAGATTTAAGTTGGAATTCGAAGATCAATGTTCATCCAAGAAGTTAAATCTACAGTGATGAAGCACATTCAAATGTTATTTAGCACGTTAAAATGTGCTAACTACTGAGCAAATATGAAGGAAGTATCTGGAAGAGAAGATTCAAATGTCATAGATCAACATTCAAATGCTCAAACATGAAAAAAAATCTCTGTTGGAGCGCGTTCAAATGTCATATCCAACATTTGAACGCGCTAGCATGAAAGAAATCACTGCCAAGGAGAGCGTTCAAATGTTATTTCCAACATTAAAACACCATGTAACAAAGGAAAAATGCGATGATCAACATTTGAATGTCGCTGTCAACATTCTAACGCGCTGAGAGAAGGACATGGCTGATTGAGAGCGCGTATGAATGTTGAAATCAACATTTGAATGTTCTGTGGCAGGAAAAAAATGCAAGATCTCGCTCGTTCAAATGTTGAATGTTGATTTCAACATTTCAACGTCCAGTTGAGTTGCAATTCAGATTTAAATTATAAAATCATCCAATTGAAGATATGATATGAGATTTCAGTGATGATTCCATAAGATCCTATGGAAAATTAAAAGATATGGTTTCTTCACAATAAATAAAGGGTTCATTCAGAAACAACACAACTTTTGGAACAAATGAGAAGAGCAAATACTATTTTGGAGAGAGAAACACGTCTTTTATGCTTTGGAGCATCGAGAGTGGTTTGAATTCAAGAACAAGCTGGGGTTTTTGAGGATTCTTCACATCATCACACCAATGGAGTTTGGAGGATTTTCTTTACTTTCTCTTGTCTTTGATTTCGTTATGTTACGCTAGATTTTTATGTAGTTAAGAGTAGATGGAACCCAATTGAATTATTATGTTTATAGATTAAATTGTCTCTTAATTTTCCTTTTTATAATTGAATGAATTTATCTATGTTTAGTGTTTTCTATGAGTTTGCTCCTTGTAGATTGATTTAGGAGAATTGTATGACAATAGGGATGTTGGTACATGAACCCTGATTTGATAAATTCATCATAATCCTTGTGATCTAGGGATAGACGTAGGGTAATTATGCAATCTTTAGATTCTTGTTGTTAATGCATGTTGTTTTAGGGAACAACCGGAGAACTAGGATTCTTTCAAGATTACATAAAATTAAGGTAATAAGGAGTTGAACATTAATTACTTTAGAGGAATCGATTGGCATTATATTAAAGACGAGTACTTGATTATTTAATCCATGACATAAGAAGAATATTGGGGGAAATTGAAACCTTAACTACGCTATTTCTTGATTTTCAAAACAAATTTCTTTTTAATAGCTTGTTTAAATTCTGAAATTGAATGCTACTACTTGTTTTAATTTTTCTATTCTCTTAATCTCAATCTTGGTTGTTCAACTAAACCGATTAGTGAACTAATGATTAAAATCCAATCCTTGTGAGAACGATATCGTACTCAGTACACTTTTATTACTTTTATGACCGATGCACTTGCCGAAGTTGCAACACTCACTCTGTGTTTTGGTTGTCTGTATAATGACTCTTTGAATAGTATAAGTGGTTGATATTAGTAAACCATGTATGTTTGTATTTCCAGGATCTTATGATGTTTTGTAATGATTCGTGACTGAGATGCCTTGTATTTAAAGTACAGACATATCATTGAATGATACTTAGCTTGTATGGTTACGTGTATGTAAATTTAGTTTATTTTGCATATCACTTTTGTGTAACATGTACCAATGAGTTGGGGCATTAATGCTTTACAGACCGGATTGGAAACAAATCAATGAATTGTGTTAAATATTTTTATCACCCCTAATAACGATGCTTCAAGATATAAAAATTCAACAAGTAATTTATAATTCAAGTTCTTAAATTCATCCTCATTTTATTTGATGATATTTGAACTACTAGTAAAATCAATTTTAAATTACTCTCGTATCTAACTCTCCTAATTTCAAGAACTTATCACTTCTGACAAAATAGACAATTGATCTTCTCCAAAAAAAATAAATAAATAGACAATTTAGATGAAATTCCATAATCCTATTCCACTCGAAAACATACGCTACAGTTATGACATAAAAAATGCATCTTCTCATTCCTAACACTTATATCTAGCATCTTATTTATCCTCGTTCAACATTATTTAAGGAAAGATATCGGTGTCTGCCCTCAATGTTTGAATACATTCCAAGACAATACATTGTACTAATTAAAATTTATATATAATAATAAAATCATTATTATTAATAAGTGTTATCTAATACATCTAATATGATTTTAACTGCTAACATTAGCAAAGATTGATATCTAAAGGGATGGTAAAGTTTGCTTTTCACCTTATGAAGAAATATATAAAAGAGAAAAATAAATGAATAGACATATGTCTAATAAAATATATCTCTTCTACATTTACAATTAATTATAAATAAAAAATGGACTTAGAATGTTAAAAAAAATTCTAGTGACAGTCATTGATATTTTTTCATCTAATGGTGTCACAATTAATATATCTCTTCTACATTTACAATTAATTATAAATAAAAAGATCAATGGTGTCACATGCTTACAAATCAGAGTCATTGATATTTTTTCATCTAATGGCTCTCAGATGAGGTGTCAAATTTTAAATTTGACACTGGTATCAAAGAATCATACCTCATGTATGATTTGATTGTACATATTGACCTTATTAGAATGTTGTAAAATGTATTGAACCCTACAATTGCATGTTTGTAAGTTATGCATATCATTTATTTTGGTAAAGGTGAAGAGACTCTCATCCCATTTGTGTTTATAAATAAATTTTTAAATTGATTTACATTTTTTTTTATCTTTACAACCTCCTATTTATACTTATTTGCATATATTTTTAAAATTGTCTTCAATTTCTCCTTTTATAGCAGAATAGATTTTTACAGCAACCAATTTACATTATTATTATTTTTTTGGTAATCTAAGGGGGTTAACAACAACACCCCAGAGAGATCAATTCAATAAAATTGTTCTGAAATTACAAGACAAAGACAAATCAACCCAATACAAAGGCCAAATACCAGGGGGAGGGTTTGAAAAACCACAAAAATTATTCTCAACAGGATAGTCTAGAGGATATTTAGAAAGCCAATCTGCACAACTGTTTTCTTCTCTAAACACATGAACCAGGTGAACTTCTCAATTCTTTTGTAACCATGCTCGAATCCGAGTCACTAAGCGAGACTCTTGAGCTGCTCTTCCACTGCTGGAGAGCAAAGTGATAACTGAGCTTGAATCACTTTCTAGGATGCAGCGTCTCTAACCTCTAGCCCAAGCAAATTCAAGACCCTTGAGGACGCCCCATAATTCTGCAACAAAAGCTGAACAATGGCCAATATAGTAAGCAAATCCTTCTATCCAATAACCATTTTCATCTCTTATAATTCGTCCACAAGCAGCACCCCTGCCATCACTCCTGGCTGCACCATCCGTGTTTAATTTCACCCAACCTGTTTCCTGAGGTAACCATCTAATAGGAACCGAAATATAATTATTGGTCAGCTTTGTCCCCTTAGAAGTTATCCAGGCTTGTGTATACACGAACCAGACTTTCTACGGACTGCACCTTGTATGCTTTCCCGTTATTTTCCACACCATGCACCTGATTATTTCTCCACTGCCAAGCTAACCAAACAGTAACAGGAAAAACCAACGACCAGGGGGCATCAAAGCACAAAATAGATACATTTTGAATATTCAAGGAAAGCCAATAATCTAAATCAGTATCAAAGAAATTATTTATCAAATTTGGCCTTAAAATATCAAACCAAACTTTTTTAATCTTTGGATAGTCACGTTCCATATGAATAATGGATTCCTCATGAAAATTACAAATAGGACAGCTAGGAGGACACAAACTAAAGTTTGCAAGGAAGCTCCTAGTTGTTAGACGATGATGAGCAGTCTTCCAAAGGAACAAACTTATCCGATTGGGCCCTTTTAAGTTCCAAATGGCTGACCATAATTTTCTTTCAATACCATTAGAACTATTTTGATTTAGCAATGTAAAATAAATATTTTTCACATAAACTTCATCTGATCCAACTAAATTCCACCATTTTCTGTCCATACCATTAGACTCATGAGGAGGCAGCATGCTTCTAATAATTTGAACACAATCATTTGGAAGAAAATTAGATATAGTCTCACAATCCCAAATTCCATCATGAGTAACATAATCAATTACTCTCTTACCAGCCTCTGTTGGGAAAATTTGAGCAATAGCTCTGTTTGCAAGTTTTTCCCCAATGTTCACCCAAAGGTCCTCCCAAAAAAGAACAGAAGATCCATCACTCACATCCTAAACCAGCTTGGGTTTAAGCTTAATCCAAATATCACACATAAATTTCCAAAGACGAGAATTTCCATTCTTCCAAGTTAAATCAGTCTGAGTATTGGATGAATTTGTGTAATTAGCTTTTAATACCTTTACCCAAAGATGATTAGGATCATTAACAAAATTCCAAACTAGTTTTCCCAAGAAGGCTTCATTCATGACTTGTAATTTCCTCAACCCCAGCCCTCCATCTGCTTTTGGTCTTGTAATTGTATACCAACCAATAAGATGCATATGTTTTTTCCTTTCCGTATCACCTCATATAAAGGCTCTTTGAAGTTGTTCCAATTCATTACAGACAGCTTTAGGAATCATATTGCTTTGCATGAAGTAATACGGCATAGTAGACAACACAGATTGAGAAAGAATCACTTTGCCCGCCTGAGAGAGAGACTGGGATTGCCAGCTAGATAATCATTTTTTAACTCTCTCAACTATATCAGCAAATAAATTTTTAGTAACTCTACCATGATGTATCATTGCGCCAAGTTATCTTCCTATATTTGTTACTCTTTTGAATCCACTCTGTTCTGTGATTTTAATGGCTAACTCATTTGGAGTGTTCTTTGAGAAATAAATAGAAGATTTTTGAACATTCACCTTTTTTCCCAGAAATGTCTCCAAACAAATTCAAACATCTGAAAAGGATATTAAGCTGATCCTCACTGGCTTCTAGAAAAAGCATTAAATCATCCGCAAATAGAAGATGAGATATTTTGGGTCCACCCTTACCAGGTCTTATTGGCTTCCAAAGATTCCCATTCACTGCTGTATTAATGATATGAGAAAGCTTCTCTATTGCCAAGACAAACAAGTAAGGAGAGATCGGATCTCCTTGTCTGACGCCTCTGCTTGGTTGGAATTCCTATGTTAACTTACCATTCCAAATAATGTTGGTTTTTGGAGATGTGACAACTGCCATGATCAGTTTTGAAAGTCTATCAGGAATCTGAATTTCATCAAGCACTCTATGAATGAACTTCAAATTTAAACGATCACAAGCCTTCTCAAGATCCACCTTGATCACCATAAAACACTTCTTACCCGGCATTTTCCTCATAGAATGAACCAGTTCTTGCACAATAATGATATTATCTTGAATATGGCGCTGAGACACAAAACTAGATTGAGCAGGAGAAATAAGTTTCTGCATAATTGGTTTCAGCCAGTTCACAATAAGCTTGCTGATAATTTTATAAATAACCGGACATAACGAAATTGGCCTAAATTGCTTGATATTCACCGGATTCTGGACTTTAGGAATTAATACCAACAGAGTAGAATTTATTGTTGCTTAAACTTCAGGATAATTCCAAATCTGATTAATTAAGGAACATACCTGAGATTTAATTAATTCCCAATTCAACTGAAAGAAAAACGCAGGAAAACCATCAATACCTGGTGCCTTAAATGCTCCCATGATGAAAGTTATTTGTTTAATTTCCATCTCATGCGGGACTTTGCTTAAAGAATCCTTTTCCCGCTCTAGAAGATCAGGCCAAAGGTTTCTGAAGAAATCCACCTTCTGTCACATAAGTCTTCAGTGAAAAGAGTTTTGAAGAAATTGCAAGCTATGTTTTTGAGTTCCTCAGGATCTGAAATCCAAGCCTCTCCATCATTTTTAAGCTTGAAGATTTTATTCGAATTCCTTCTGACAACCGTACTGAGATGATAGAAACGAGTATTTCTATCTCCATCTGTAATCCATTTCTGCCTAGACTTTTGAAACCAAAAAAGTTCCTCTTCACGAAGAACATTAATAAGCATTCTCTGATAATTATTCTCCAAATTCATCAGAGCTTGAGAATCATTTTGAGTACGGTTGTTCTGGATGTTGGCAATTTTTTGGGTAATACTATTTTTCTTTCTATCAATATCCCCAAAAACTTTCTTATTCCATATTCTAAGTTCAGGCAGCAATCTTTGTAGCATATATGGAAAATCAAAATCAGAGTCCCACTTGGCCCGGATAAAGCTATTAAAAGCTTGATGTTTCTGCCAAGCTGCAAAAAATCTAAAAGGCTTCTTACCTTTCTCATCTGAATTTTCGAATAACTTTATTAATAGAGGATTGTGATCAGATAATATCCGAGGAAGGGAGGACACTCTAGCATCATCAAACATCATTCTCCACTTCAAATTTGCTACAACTCTGTCAAGCCGTTTAAAAATTCTTCTCAAATTGGTCCATTTAGGACCTTGCCAGGTGAATAGAGGACCATCACAGCCCAAATCTGTCACCTGACAGTCTTCAAGCATTGAAGATAATTTAGCACACTTGGTTGGGTCAGCTAGAACACCCCCAATCTTTTCATGAGTATAAGCTATTTCATTAAAATCACCACCCAACAGCCACGGTCTATTCATAGTTTCACTAAGTTTTCTAAGATCCTCCCAAAGATTATTTCTAACATTTTGAGAAGGACTAGCATAAATAGCAGTGAAATCAAATGAATTACCTATAGGAAGAGAGACTCTACAATGAATAAATTGAACTGACTTAAATAGAAGAGCTATATCCACTTTTGAACTATGCCACTATAACCAAATACCCCCTGCAAAACCCTGAGCTTCTTGAACTAAAAGGCTATCAAATCTTAACTTCTTCATTAATTTTTTGCATACCTCACTTTGAGTTCTGGTTTCAAGAAGAACAACAATATCAGCAAAAATTTTCCTGACCATGGACTTAAGAGTACTACCAAATTCTTTCTTAGCAGCCCCTCAAGTATTCCATATTAGGACATTCATTGATAACTGAGTAAGCTTTTCGCAGGGGTTAGAGAACCCTGCTTATTCTTATCATTCAGCAAACCATTATTCTCTGCATCTTCGTACTCCATATTAGCACATTCAGTCTCAACATGATTTCTATGCACTCCCATCCAATCTGGAGGTTTTGGGTCCAGATTCCTATAATGTTTATTCTGTTCATTGTCATCTACTTCCAAACAATGGATATGATGCTTGATCTGATCTTCATTCCTCTTAGCATATTCAGCTACTGTTGGACTTATTATTCCAGAATGATTCCCTACTTCAGAATCTCTAATTTCAAACGGTGCTTTATTACCCACTGAGCTAGCAGAATCAGAACCCCTATTTTTGTTTTCACCAGTACTTTTTCCAGCTTTTGACTTTCTCTCATACTCCTTCCTTTCATCTCCCACCAAAATGAATTTAGATTTTGTTTCCACCAGCTCCACAGGATTAGATGCATTCCTCCTATTTTTGGATTGAAGGGACCTCTGGGAATCTTCTTGATATAAAACCATAGCTTTTGACTTGTCATTCTGAGATGTATCCTTCCTTAGAACATCAAAATTAGTACCATTCTTCTTCTTCCTTTGATCCTCTTTCCCTTTATGTGAGTCCACTCTATTACTCTGAGAACCTTTATTTCTTCTTTTCCTCGACACCTGCATCCAAGGGCCAAATTTAGAATTACCCTCTGCTATCTCTTCTTCCACATTGTCACAATTCTCTTGACTGATAGACACCACTTCTCGACTCTGACTCTCTTGATTAGCCTCCTGTGAAACTTTTGTTGGGCAGGTTTCCAATCTATGACCATATTTACCACATCCATAGCAAACGAGATGAAGCCCTTCATAATCAATCTTCTTAATCCTTCTTTCCACTTTATACTCTGCTTGGAGAGGTTTAGTTAGGTCCAACTCTACACACATTCTCGCAAATCTCCTTCTAGCCAGAGAAGTGGTAGCTAGGGGTGTTAACGGGCCGAGCCGAGCCGAGCTTTGATCTTTTTTTTTTTTTTGATAACATTAAGGGGCGAAGCCTGTGTTTAAATATGTCGGCCTTACCAAGCCTGTTACATGTTACGAATATAATTATTGGCCTTAGCCTGCCTTATTTACAAAAATTAAAAGCCTGATTTAGCCTGTTAAAAAAAATAAGACAACAAAAATTTAACCAAACAGAATATACAATCAACAACACTATTAATTCCATAAATATTCATAAATTCAATGTATATCAAAACAACATAATATAGAACAAAATCATTCAAAAAGCCTGTTTAACTAATAAAATAAGGGTGAAATGGATTGAGAGGAGAGAGAAGACTATTACAAATAGTATAAAAAATAAAAATAAAAATAAAAATTAATATACTAGGCCAGCCTGAGAGGCTCCAAGGCCGAGCTTTTGAATTGGAGCCTGAGGCCTTTTTACTAAACGAGCTTTTATAAAAGTCCAAGCCTGATTCCAACAACCAATATTGGGCATGTAAGCCCAGGCCTTCACGAGCCGAGCCAAAGGCCCCTGGCTCGTTTATCACCCCTAGTGGTAGCTGCATCCATCCTTAGGATGTGGTAAATATGGTCAAGAAGCTCAGTGTTCACGAATTCCATAGGAAATTCAGGGAGCCGAACCCAAGCCATTATTCGGTTGATAGATGCCTGATAGGGTTGAAAATATGGTTCCCAAGACCTGATCGCAAGATAGTGATCAAAAAATATCCATGGCCCTGCTGTTAAAGCAAAGTCCATGTCTTTTTTTTTTCAAACCGAACCAAAAAATAATCATTTTCCAAATCAGCCACCATAATTCTCCCCTCTCTTGCCCACAAGTTTTCTAATCTATTTTTCATAAAGGTAACAAAAACTTTCTTACCCATTAGCTTTACGAAGATTGCTTGTTTTCAGGGACTCCATGCTTTTCTTTTGAACTCATCGGACAATGTGAGATTTATACGACCATTTGCATCTTCTTGAATTATAATATCCGGTGCATTCTCCTTGTTTCCTTCAGTTGGAGCTTTCGGTTGATCTTCCTTGCCCTCGTTGACCATCTCCTCAAGATCATCTTCCCATTCCCCGTTGTGCCTCATTAGAATTTCTTTGAAGGACATATTTTCAGTCATCCATTCTTCTTCCCTTGGTTTCATTAATTGATCATGGCTAAATTCACTATCTCCCCCTTTACTTTTCTTTGTACTCCTTCTAAGATTATCTTCATCTTCCAGTGATCGAGCATGACCGGTGATTGAAATACTTTTATTTCTTCTTCGATTCAATCTCCAATTTCTCCTCCACCTCTCCAATCGATGCAACCTTCCACCCGTTCCTGATCGACCCTATCCGTTCACGGTGTCCTTCCTTAGGGTTTATCTGCGCTTTCTAATCATCAATTACAAACATGCGGCTGAAAATATTTACATTATGTTTTACTAGTAAGACATAGTTGTAATATAAAATTTATTTTTTCTTTTTTTTTCCATATCAGTCGATAGTCTTTTGAGGAGATTTTTTTTTTTAAAATTACAACTATGTCTTATCGATAAGATATAGTGTTAATTGGTTACCTCTTCCCATAAGAGGAGAAATATGTAACAGCCCGTTGTACACCGGTATTGTTAACATTAATTATGATATTAAGCGCAGTTACAATCACAGCAATTCATTCATAAAAATGCGAGTAAACTTTTTTCGTTTATTACGCGAGCAATTAAAACCGTAAAAAGCGTAAAAAATAAAAGCTGTGACCATAACTGTAAAATCTTGTGGAATACTTGTTTAAACTATTTTTATATCTTATTTTACTTAATAAAAATCACTAAGGGGTTCCCATAAACCCACTTAGCTAATTTCTCACCTTTGCGTTTTCTACCTATCCAAACATGGTTCAGTATATTCATTTATATTCTATCAATTTTCTTCTTGTTTGTCTCATATTTTTACATGTTATTCTACACTCAATTACCTCTCTAGGAACCTATCACACGCTTTATTTAGAGCTCATTTGCTTCGGATGTTGCAGTTTGAAGTTGGACAAGCAAAACTGCCAACCAACCCCAAAACAGCTTCAAACATCCCTCACTCCACGAATTACTGCAGAAAATAAAATCAACAAATTGATCTCAAATTTTTATACAACAAACTAGACACCTCAACCTTAAATTTGATATATCATACACTTAATTTGACTGAAAAACGAAGCGGGAATTAATTTCCCAAAAACTGGTAGAAACAGCCCCTGCACCGGTGCGTTCTGGACAATCTGTGTTCACAGACTTCTACAGGGCTGCGTGCAACCCAGAAAGTTCTCAAATTTTTAACACAATGTAGAGGATATCTCAAGCTTTAAAATGGCGTATGACACGTCCCTATCGAACCTCTGTGGAGGGAGGTATACTCTCCCGAAGTTCACCTAAATTCTGCCAATTCTACAGAAAATTCGCCAGAGTTTCCTTTGTTTTTACTAAAATCTCCAAGTTTGCAAATGCTTCCTAATACCTCAAATGTACCTAATAACCAATGGGTGGCACACACAAGGACCAACAATGCCTTGGGGCACTTACAACCCAACTCAGTTTATAGTTATTACAGAATTCATACCATATTGCTCACTTATTATCCCTTAACTTATTTCAATCACCAATGTCCATTTACATGCATTTTCTAAACATACATATAATCATAATCCTAAAATAGGCCTATTTCCCTTTCATCGTATTACACATGCTTCAAATTACACAAGGTCCAAGTACAATCTTTACAATTATCCAATTACAACATAATTCATAAATCTCCAAATGCTATAAAATACTTGTATCTAGACTTAGGCAAATATCATGAACAAATATGAACATAAAACTCATCCTATCAATAAATACCATGTTCATGCCTTAAATCTAGCCTAGGCCCTGATAGCGACACGGCAAGTGCACCGATCGTGAAAGTCATAAAGTGTACCGGAGTACGAGATCGTTCCCACGAGGATCAGAATTTCAAGCACTAGTTCGCTAATTGCGTTTTAGTTGGACAATCAAAGGTTTGGTTTGAGAGAATTTAGATGAAGAGAATTGTGGTTCAAAGAACTTAAAATTAAAAACAAGTAAAGGCAATGCAATATGAAATTTAAGAATTAAAAGAATGAATGAGATGATGTTTGATTAAGATTTAAAAAGAGTAGTTAAGGTTTCGACTTCCCCCAATATCCTCAATATGTTATGAATTAAACAGTCAAGAATCTGTTTCTTAATATATTGCCAATCAATTCTATCTGAGTTAATTAGGGCTCAATTCCTTGTTACTCTAAATCTATGTAATCTTGAAAGAACTCTAGTTCTCCGATTATTCCCCAAGAAAACATGCATTAAGATCAAGAATTTAAAGATTGCATAATTACCTTATGTCTATTTCTATTCCTATTCCTAGATCACAAGGATTATGATAAATTATCAAGTCGAGGTTCATGCACCAACATCCCTATTGTCATACAATTCCCCAAAATCATTCTATAAGGAACAAACTCATAGAAAGCATTAAAGACGGATAATTTATTCAATTATAAAAAGAACAGGATTCAGAGACAAATTAATTCATAAATATAAAGATTCAATTGGGTTCCATCTACCCTTAACTACATAAAAAAACTACTCTAGCATACTGAAAAGAAAAGAAATAATAAAGAAAAGAGAACCCCAAGCCTCCATTGGTGTGATTTTTGACTTGGTTTCTCAGTATTCCAGCGCTCCGCAACATGATTCCTCCTTCAGTCTTGGTGTAATGCTCTGGAATGCTCTGGAATTGTGTATTGATTTGTGCTCCCAAGCTCCTTATTTATACCATGGGAGTTGTATCCATCATCTAATTTTCCAATGAATCCATACAAGATTTGTATTTGATTTCATCTTTGCTTCCTTTTTCATGTAAAATCTTGGAGATTTGGTTGATGAATTAGAGTTTTAAATCTTCGTTGTATCCTGCTTCAATCTTCTCAGTAATCATCTTGATTTGTTTCCGCTTTAGTTCCACATCATAATTGGACAAATCTTCATTAAATCTTAGCAAATCTCTGTCAAATCTCGCTGTCTGAATCGCACTTGGGCGCTCAAGCGTGCTGTTGGGCGCTTGAGCGCCCTGAATTGCCTAAATTTGATGTTGCTGTCAGGATTTGGGCGCTCGAGCGTGCTCCTCGAGATGAAATTATGTCTTCTTGGGCGCTTGAGCGCCCTGATTTTCCCAGTTTGGTTGTTTTCCCTGCCATGATGCGCTCGAGCGTCCTCTTGTGCGCTTAAGCGTGCTTTTCTGGACCTTGAATTGTAATATGTTGGTTTCCTTTGATCCATATTGATCCTTCACTTCTCCGTCATGATTTCTTTAGCACTTTTAGCACCAATTCTTGTGGTTTTACCTTTAAAATGCAAATATTATCAAGATGTCAGCTCAATTTCCTATCTTATGACTTAAATGCCTATAAACCTTGAATTCCATGCAATCTATGAAGTATTTCTCATATAATTTAGCCTAAAAACATGGTAAACCAAAGGTTTATCAGGCCCAATGGCCATCAAATGCAAAAAGCATAAAGTCCTCCAACGACTCATCCTATGGGCTTCTTGCCCGCCGCTCATGTGCCACTGCTACCTCCTAAAATAATGCCTCCAAGACGGAGTGAGATATACGAATATATCTCAGTAACCCAGAGGTTCTGGATAATACTTCGCCCAATGGCTCACTTCGATGCATATAAATAATATAAAACAACATCTTGAAAAATGGGATAAAGCAAGGGATTTAGAGAAACTGGGGATCATAGGAATATAAAATACGACGAAGCTGGAATGGTAGCTACCAATACCACGCAACGCCCTGCCTAATGGCTTGGCATATAAGCCTACGGGTCTCATCCAAGGCGTGTTTCAAGAACATCCAACCAAGGTACCTCTCCCATCCGTATACACCCGAGACTTCCTAATGTGCTCCTATCCGGATCACACACCACGTCCCTAGGTCAATTGGAACTCTCTCTCGGAGACCTATCCAGTGGAAGTCCGAAATGCCCGAAGGCAAACTGTCTACTGGCCAGAGACTCGGTACTACTAAAAGATGCATTTTTTTCGACGGAAAAATTTTGTCGAAAATTGTTGAAATTCCGTCGAAAATGAAGTTTTCAACAGAAATGAAGTCGTCGAATATCTCTTCGTTGCTAACAATTTTTTCGACGGAAAATGAATGAAATTCCGACGAAAAATTTTGACATCGAAACATTTTGTCAAAATTTTTCGTCGGAAAACAAATTCCGTCGAAATTTTTCGATAGAAAATGAATGAAATTCCGTCGTAAAATCTTGTAACAATTTTCGACGGAAAACAAATTCCGTCGATAATTTTTGACAAAAAATAAATGAAATTTCGTCGAAAAATGTTGTATTAATTTTTGACGAAAAACAAATTCCGTCGAAATTTTTCTACGGAAAATGAATAAAATTCTGTTGAAAACTCTTGTAAAAATCTTGTAAAAATTTTCGACGGAAAACAAATTCAATCGAAATTTTTCGACGAAAAATGAATGAAATTCCGTCGAAAAATCTTGTATTAGTTTTTGACGGAAAACAAATTTTGACAAAATCTTCGCATAAGCTTCTCCATTTTTTCCATTTGCCTCTACATCATAACCATGAGACTATCCTGTTGCTCAACCTCTTTCTCTTGCTGTGGAGCTCTCTTCTGTTGTTGTGCAACTTTTTCCTCTTGCTATGTAACTGTACCTGTAGGCATGTAAAATATTTAAAACACAAATAATTGAAAAAGCACAACTCTTCATCCACTCAGTCAACTGTACAAAAACCAAATTTATCAAGTACTATAAATATATTAAATGCCAGGAAGTATTCTCCTTAACTTTTTATCCTCAAAGTACACCAAAGAATTGCCTAACCTCACACTAACCAATGTAAAAAAAAAAATTTAGATCATAGCAACACATGCGGGGAAGGAGTTAAAATTACATAGTGACCTCACTCAACAATTGTTGAATGATAATTTCACATAATTTCAATCAATTTCCAGTGTTACAAGTATTGCTTGAGCATATAATATAATAAAGTTGATTAGCCCCTGAATACTAAGAAACCTTTTATCTTTTAACATTAAAATAGAGAGAGAGGAAGAGATGAAAGAACATCTTTAGTAAGAACAATAACTCCCCTTCAAAGCCTTTTCCTGGCAATTAGCAAAGAACCAGCACCAACAACTGGAAACCCAAAACTAACCTTGTAAGCACCCTGATATTCCCTAACATGCACTTAAATACAACCAAAAATGAACATAAAAAAACACGGAGGGAAAAAGACCAACAATAATTCATTTGCAATATATATATATATATATATATATATATATATATATATATATATATATATATTATATAACATATATATAAGTTACGTAAGTTATATATATATAACTAACGTAACTTTTATATATATTGCTTGTTCACGAACATATGCTTGTTCATTAATATTAATACCACATATTTGAGTCAATAAATAAAATAATAGGGGAGGGGTATCTTGGGTTATTTAGTAATTGGGACACCTACGGTGTTTATGAGTGACTAGGAGCACTAATATGGCTTGTAGTTATTCTGATTTATTAAAAAAAAAAAATCCTACATGGGTCTAATTTCATAAAATCCATATAAAATAATTTGATAAAGAGACATATCTCAAATTGATATATGCAGTATATGTCAATAAGAGAACTAATTATAATAATATAATATTTCTACCTCTCCCTTATCAAAGACAAACCCAAAAGTCCACATAACTTTGTCTCTCTTAAGTACCTTGAGGTCACCACCCTAAAAGCTAGCTCAAAAGGTGGGAGTGCCCAAGGTCTTATAAAGGCCAAATTAGTTGCCCATCCAATCAATGTGGGACTATATATCTCAACACGCTCCCTCACGCAAGAGCTCATTTAGGCTAGAAGCGTGAAAATTGCACAGGGCCATTTTTGGTTTACCTTTTTGTGCTTTTTTTTTTTTTTTAATTCCAATTTTTAAAGCGGGGGACGGTGAAGCTCTGATACCATGTTAAGTACCTGGAGGTCACCACCCCAAAAGCTAGCTCAAAGGGTGGGAGTGCCCAAGGCTTTATAAAGGCCACATTAGTTGCCCACATAATCAATGTGAGACTATATATATCTCAACAGTCTCCTTAGTCTCGTCGATCAGGGTTTAAAGCATCCTTTTGTCTTTATAACCAACACTGAAACAAGAGAAGGTAATAATATTAGATTAGGATAAAGTACATCCAAAACTCTATGCCTAAAAAACAAAAATATTTCATCCTTACACAATTTTATATATGAATCCATAATATTTAACTTCACCAGCTAAAAGAGCATAGCTTTACAATTATCAGCATTAAGCATTAAGTCAACTAGACTCATATCCATCTAACTCATGTCCAGCTAATATAGCATATCTTTGCGAATACCTCTACAAGTAAGTTCATTATGTGTGAAGTATTCAATAAACAGAACAATGTATGTGTAATAAAAGCCAATTGGTAAGTAGGCAAAAATTGAAAGCATTATTATTAAAATTTTGAAAAAAAGAACCTCTTAAACATGACAATTTAAGCATCAGCACTTGGCATTGCATCAGCTTACACGGTTTTAATTGAACGAATGATTCAATCAATAGATAAGTACATAATTAAGTTCCAAATCTATATTAGATTTTTTTTTTTAAATCCATCATTAAATTAAACTTTCTCTAACCTTTCTTTTGGTGGACTTTATGACTAACAACAATGAGTTTGATTAATTAGTAATACACTTATAGTGAGACAAGGATTGACCTCTTAATCCAAGAAGCTTCTTCTCCTTCGTAGCTGGATCCTCAAACACAAGAACTTTGTCCTTGTCTCTAACCCCAACCATGTGTAGCTATTCATTGTCAGAGAACCCTTTGCTCTCTGGGCTACAAAGTTGTTACTAGTGACAGAATCAGTTTCAATTCTCCTGCAATTTTTGATTCGTTCACAACTCTTGTCAAATACCCACTTTAGATTATCTCTATAACGTGAAAATTAAAATTTTGGGTTATAAATAACCATTAATATCATATTAGACAAAAAAAAATATTTGTTTTTGTTGTTTTTTTATTTATTTCAATTTCTAACCCAAATTACAGAGTCATTATGAGAAAGGGATGAGGATGACTTACCAAAAGTTGATGTGGCTTCAATAGAAATGTCATGCAATTGTGACACGGTTGACACTATAATTGTGATCATTCTTTCCCCTGCAATTTGGTTGTTTTCCCTTTTTTTAACAAGCATTCCACCAGGCCTAAGATCCCATTTGATTTCTCCATTGCTTCTACAACCATTTTCTGTGAGTTGGGGCAGTTATACAATACTAGAAAGCGTTCGTAAGTATAAAAAAACCATGAATAAAATACAAGGTTCCCTTATGGTTCTAAAAAGTAAGACTCAAGAGAGCAATAAAGCCAATGAACGCTGAACACATGGAAGACAATTTAGGCATTGTTTTTTCTGCTGATTGGTACCTAAGAACACGCTTGCTTGATTGGCCGGCCAAACTCGATGCTTATCAATAGCTAGGTTGTTCTTCTAAATTTAAATGCAATTTTTTAATCATGGTAAATGATAGCAACACAAACTATTACTATAAAGATGATAGGGAGGAAAAAACTTTTAGATAACATTCCAGAAAATTAAGTCATTCAAGTGGTTTCAACATTCACATAGATGGTAGCATCATTTAAATTATTAGCTCATGAATGTTAAACGATATACAGCTTGGACAAAACATATGCCTAGATACATTTTTATTATCCTTCCCCTATAATTATTCCATTTACACTCCAACCAAGCAATCTCCTAAAATTCAATAACAGATCATTTCCCAACCCAATTCAGGATCTCAACAAAATCTCCAAGAAAATAGCTCATCACTGCAGCTACGAGGTTAAAAAGAAATGATGAAGTATAATGGTAAATGGAAAATTATATTTATTGGAGAATGATAATAATTATTATTATTATAATTATACTAATAATAATAGGCAAAATTATATTTCTCTCTCATTTACAGTGGCGGAGTCAGACCAAAAGTTTAGGTGGTGTCAAAAAATTTTAACATATCAAATTATCAAAATATTTATCGTAATTACACAAATTAATCAGGAAACAAAATTATTGTGAATTCTAGCATAGTTATCTAAATTATGTAATAAATAATGTCCCATAACATTGAAACTTCAAATGAGCAATTGTCAATGATTATATATCAAAGCAAACATGTAAGAAGGCACTAACATTTTCGGTAAGCATTTCAAACATAAGAGTTTCACTTTTCTCCCACAGTATGATAAGTAATGAACCAAGCATTGTCTCAAGGATATGAAAACACACAAATATAATAAATATATATAATAACATTTAATAAATTATTTAAAATATAATAAAAAAATACATACCTTGAGTTGTAAACGACGCTCTTTTAAACTGACGAAATCTTCAAGGATAGAATCTGTAGTAAAAGTTTCAGCAATCTCTCTTTCAATATACACAATCAAATTATTTGCAAGAAAGTCATCCTCCATTTTGTCAATTTTCATTGCTGAGAATGCACGTTCACCACTTGCTGTTGAAACTGATAGTGTTAAGATAAGACATACCACTGTACCAGTCGATTAAAAAAAGAAAAAGCACAAGCACCTTCTTGAAAGCACAAAACACCAAACACATTTTTAATAGACATACAAATTGCAGAAGTAAGCGTCCAAGCCCCAAACCAAGTAGCCAACCACAACCATTGCTATTTTAGTCGAAGCCTGCATGAGCAAGCAAGTTGTGCAACAAGTCAGACGAAAAAAGAAGCAAGGCTTTGAAAGTGATTGTAATTGTAAGTCATAAATTAGGGCTTTGAAAGTGATTTTAATTTATGGGTCGGTAAAAAGGTTTGGGTATTGGGTTTTATTTTTCTAATTGAAAAACATAAATATAATTATATTTATTTAGGTGGTGCCAAATTATAAATTCAATCTTTGTTAATTATAATTAATTATGTATTTATATATAATAAGTAAAAAAATTTAAAACCAAACTGCTGGGATAAGTGTGACTACGCCACTGCTCATTTATCTATTAATTTCCCTATATCCATGTTTAAAGTTTAAAATCATAATTTAATTTGTTTTTTTAAATTTTGCGTTATCTTAAAGATGTGATTTTCGAAATGGTTCCTCTATATTTGATTTAGAATCCTAAATTAAGATCCTTATAATACAAACCAGAATACCAGATTACCCTAATTTGAATAATAATCAATTACAACAATTCTATATCTTATGTAATTTAATCTAAATCTAAATCTAATCAAATACACACCCGATCCATTACTCATTGCCAGCCCACGACAATATTAATTTCATACATTAAAAAATATAATCTAAATCTATTCATAATAAAATTTCGTATAATTAATCAAAAGTAATTTATTAATAATTATAATTTTCATATATCTTATGTTTCTTGATTTTTTATTAATTAGGATTTGATTTATTTATTTCTTAATATAAGAAATTGTAATTTACTATTTTTCACTAAAAGCTTAAATTGATAACGAATATTCTTCAAAATTTCCCGTATCCATATTTAAAGTTTAAAATCATAATTTATCATTACTATTTTTTATAAAGTTTTGCATTATCTAAAAAGATTTGATTTCCGAAACAGTTGCTTTATATTTGAATAAGAATCCTAACTCCCCTTAGATTGAGATCTTCATATTAAATATGAACCACGTTACACTAATTTGAATAATAATCAATTACAACAATTCTATATAAATATATGTTATGAAATATTTTCATATCCTAACCACCTGCCTAAGAATTCTTTAAAGATAACTACCCAATTATCCTAACAATATAAAAGAGTAAAGCTACTAAGGATAGAGTTCATGTCCCAACAGAAAGAAAGTTAAATCCTACTGGGAGATCTACACAAGCCCAAGAGGTAACCTCTATAAATAAGAGGTTAAAGATCCAGCTACATACTCTGAACTCATTAACTACTTCTGCCCACACTGTGCACACAGCCCACAGTGTATTCTCTCTAGCACGATAAGTCGAGTAAACAATAAGAATAATATAAAGAACACAAAGATAGAATTCAACAACCGTACGGGCATCTTTTTGTATTGCATACGGCTCTACTTATGGGGTATGGAATCTCTTTTTACCTTCCATCTAAAAAAAAATAAAAAATACCGAGCACACAGCCACGTCTCAGCTATAAGCCTATTGCTTGTGCGCAGTGATAAGAATATGGGTTTAATAAGAGTTATGTTGTAGGAAAAGTGATTGTGTTATGTTATAGAGATTCGTTTTGCGTGCTAGAGTTTTTGTTTTTTTTTTTTGGTTTCAAAAATTGTGGGTCCCACAAAATGTTGTGTGTGTAGGAAAGTTGTTGTGGTCATGTTAAATTATAGATACAAAACCCTAAGAATATTGGCTATAAGTCAACCAAGATACCTATCATAGGATATCTCTGAGCGCATGCCTTTAATAGAACCGAACAATATAATTGCTTAGGGCCGCACATACACAATATCTCCAAATCCTTGTTTTCACTTCTTTTCTTCCTTCACCACAATGGAGCCAGACTGGGCATATTTGCCAGCACTTGCTCTCGATTTGATTTTTGACAAGTTGGGGGGAGAACCATTAGATCGTGTTTGGTTCGGTGCAGTGTGCAAGAATTGGTGCTCGGTAAAGGACCAATTCAGAGGTAAAGTACTGCCTAGGCTAATGATCCCCACAAAGAGAAAGAGCAGAAAAGAGAGAAATTTGTATGACATTGTAGCTGAGAGAGTTTACAACTTTAAATTGCCGGTGCCTTATTCTAAGAAGTGTTGTGGTTCAAGCCATGGCTGGCTAGCAACTGTGGATCCTAATTATGTTGTAACACTTATGAATCCATTCAAGAATTTAAAAATTGGTCTGCCACGCCTCAATCGTGGATTGTCAAATAGGTGCTACTATGAACTCAATATGCGTAAGGTTACTTTATCTGCTGATCCCATAAGCAACCCGAATGATTATGTGGTAGCTGCAGTTCACAGCGAACGTTGCTGTCTTGCTTTCATAAGAAAAGGCCAAAAGTTTTGGACTTATATTCACGAAGACTTTTTTTGCTTCACTGATATTACATTCTACAAAGGTCGAGTATATGCTGCAGGGCGATGGAATAACATTGTGTCCTTGGATCTTTGTTATTCAGATGACCCTTATGGTATTGAGAAGATAATGCCAAATGTTCTTTATAAAGGAGGCCGTAATGAACCTTATGCTGATCGAGCCTATCTTGTGAAATCATTGGAGGGAGACTTGTGGATGGTTAGAAGATTTTTGGGTTCCCGCTTCTTCGATGAAGATAACACTGAAGATAGCGACGTGTATAGCACTGGTACTGAGAGGTTTGAAGTGTATAAGCTGGAATTGGATTTTCAAAGTGGGAAACTTTTGCAAATGTTGAAACTTGAGAGTTTGGGAGATAATATTTTGTTTGTGGGTGATAACGATTCAATTTCTGTGTCTGCTTCTTATTTCTCTGATTGTCTACATAGAGATTCAATCTACTACACTGATGATTTTAACGAGGAAGATCCAAGCCCTTACCTATCTGGCCCATTTGATAATGGCATTTATAATGTGAAGGATGGAAGCTTTGCTAAACATTATCCTTATAATCCTTCTTTCAAGCGGATGCCACCTCCATTATGGATTCTACCACCTTTCGAGTGGGACTGAGTAGTTCAACCTGAAGTATGACTGATAATTAATTGCATCTCTTTATCATTTAAACTAATGTCAGTTCTCTATTTATTTATTTTTCAGAAAAAAAAAAGATTTCACATTTTAGTTTGGGTGTTAAAGTATTGCATGGGGATAAAGCTTTAGTGCAGTTTGGAAATTTTTTTACAGATTATTGTTTAGTTGTCAATATCTTGCAAACTTCAATATTAAAATTCATAACAACATTAGAATTGTTTACTGTCACAATCTTTATCCTGCAATTTGCTTCTTATGATCTATCTACCACGAGTCACGTGTTCTTGTGTGTTGATCTTCCAAATATGTTAATTATTAAATGCAGATTTCTCCAAGCAACTTATGTGGTTCCTTCGATTTTTATTTAACACATTTACTTTTCCTTATATATATAAAAAAAAAACCGAAAATATGCTTAGCCAATAGGTTGCTCACAAGGAGTTGGTTGCGATGGAGTCTGTAGTTACAAATAAAACTCCATGATTGATAGTTTTTTTTTATCAAAATCCGAACAAGAGTCTGATACCCATTGATGTTCAAGTAATATTAACACTTACATTTAGGGTTGAAATGAGATAATATTTGCTGAGTTGTACAGTTGTTGAAATTTTAATCATTGATTACTCAATTACATAGTCATAGGATATTTGTATTAAATAGATTAATTTTCTTATTTGCAGTTGATTGACATAATCATAGAAGTTTTGTATTAAATAGAAATAGTTAACACGTTATTTCATTTTCTTATTCATAGCTGATTAACAACTAATTTGTAATGGACTTAGAGTCCTCATTTATGTATATAATTACCCCAATAAAAGAAGAATAAACATGCATAAATATTTATAATATGACATCATTGTTTTGACATTTAGTTCTACAGAAAATTAGATAAGTTATGTGATGCATTACGGATTTGTCCCTATACTACCCAACAATCATATTTTATTTTTCTTATCGATTTAATGACCTCAATGTTCATATTAATAAATTTCATTGACACTATATTCACATTTCAAAATTATAGCACTAAAACTTAAGTGATTAGGTAATATATACGATATCACAACACGAACGGAATGGGTAGAACCAATTTTCAAATATAGATTGAAAGGATATCTTAATAATTGTGATAATGATTACACTTCGTAATCACAATCAGGAGGGCGTTTGGTACACAGTTTTTCCTCGGATTTTCAGGAAACTGAATTTTTTTAAATTTTAAATTTTCGAATATTATCATAAACTGAATATAAAAATCATATTTTTAAAAATCGAGATTCTCAGATAAAAAAAATTCTCCTCTACCAAACGCCCTCCAGTGAAGGAAACTTGTTCTTTTTATTTCACAAAGACAAATTAAACTGAGAGTATAGACTAAACCGGTGCATAAGTTAAATTTAATATTATCACTAGTTAGCCGGCTAGACTAATCATCTCCAAATACACTTAGATTTATCAAATTACAGTTAATCTACTCATAAAAATAATAGAACCGCTCTAGAATAATGAAGCAACCTCATTAGATTCAAGATATATTTATGACTATAGGTGTTGGTAATGTATACATCTTATCTTACTTTTTCGATCTTATTTAATTTTTAAAAGAATAATATGAAATAATTAAGCAAAAATAGTATACTAATTAAAATTAATGATAATTGAGCTTGGAGTTTGAAGAATAATAATTCCAATTTAACTAATTATTAATAATAGTAATAATCAAAATTATAATCTAATCTACTATATTTTATCTTTGTATAAACTCTAGAAATTTATAATAATTAAAAAATATCAATTTCAAATGTTGATGTATATTCTATAATCATAGTAAAATTCCATAATTAATCAAAAATAAAAAAATTAATTATTTACTATTTAGCTTTACGGTAATCTAGTAAAAATTTTAATTAATTTTCAATCTAGGTTTATTTAAATAGTCCTAGATTGAAATCACCAACGAGCAGGAAATGTAGCGTGGAAAATTTAAGGTATGAGTGCTAAAGATGGAATATATTTTTACTTTTGGATACAATGATGGTACGTACTTAAATTTTAAACCTATAACTTCACACAAACTACCTAAATCCCGTATCAATAGACCAATCTTAATCCCTTAAGAAGAAACACATTGTGCTTAAGCAATAACGATATAAATCATACTATGGAATTTGTCAATCTATCTTATATTCTAAGACAAAGCCATTCTTTGGCAACTTCTGACACGTGGCCGCTTCTCCTTCTGACACGTGTTTGCTTTCACACTACACAGTTCAAAAAGTTTCCTTTTTTGATAATTGAGGAAATAAAAAAATTCAAAAAGAAACTATAATCTGGACTAAAAATTGATGGCCACGATTTGCTATCCAAAAGCAATGGTTTAGATATGTTCTCTTCTTTATTGGGACACAGCTCATAATCCTTTCAAATTTTAATTGTGGAAGGAAAGAGAAAAATTTAAATTTTGAAAACTGACAACTCAGTAAATGTTCACCTGCTTTGTTAATTGAAATTTTTAAACATTTAACAAAACCCTAAACGCCTTCTCATCTTCTTCTTTCTCCTGTTCTTCTGTGTTCTATTTTTTTCCCAGCTGCTGTTCGTCGTTCTTTTTGTTGTTCGTCGTTCGTCGCTCGCCTTCTCATACCATTTTTGGTTTTGTTGCTGCTTTTCGTCTTCGTTTTTTCCCAGCTGATGTTCGTCATTTTTTTGTTGTGAGTTGTTCGTCGTTCGCCTTCTCATAAAGATTTGGTTTTGTTGCTGCTTTTCGTCTTCGTTTTTTCCCAGCTGTTGTTCGTCATTTTTTTGTTGTTCGTCGTTCGTCGTTTGCCTTCTCATACTGTTTTTTATTTTGTTGCTGTTGTTGTCATTTTTTTTAAGTAGGTTACTACCAGTTACAACACACAGCTTCAAAGGATGTATAAATATGATTTTCTGAAGGATGTCAGTCCTGTCAAGGAGGACTAGAGGATTAAGGTGAAGGTGGTTCGGGCTTGGAAAGTTCCTAACTTTCAACGTAAAGATCAAGACGACAACGTTGAAATGGTTTTGTTGGATGAACAGGTATGTTCTTAGCGTTTTTAAAATCTTGGTTCTTGCGTTTTTAAATCTTCCACTTTTTTGAGTTCGCTGTGTTTTTTTTAGGGTGGTAGGATCCACGCCACTGTCAAAGGTTCTTTGCCGGTGCGGAAGAAAATCCATGAAGGAGACTGCCATTTTATCAAAAAAATTGGAGTTGGATTCAATAGCGAAGTGTTCAGGCCTACCAGGCATCAGTATCGTTTGTCTTTCAATTTGAGGACTGATCTTAGATCAATTGTTGATTCTAATATTTGTGCGAGTGAATTTGATTTTGTTGATTATGACATCATTGAAAAAGAAACATCTGACTTTTAGTGGGTAATATAATTGTGCTTACTGTCTTTTCGTTTTTAAATTTTTTAAATTTTTTTACGGACTCTTTGTTGCCCTTTCTTTCTTTGTAGACGTCATTGATTTAATATCAGGAATTGGTGAAGTTTGTGAAGTGTGGTTTCTGGTAGGAAGACCAAAATGCTTGTGTTGGAGCTTGACAACCTCAGGTATTGTAAATTTTATTTTTTCAACGTATTCTTTTGTTTTATCTGTGTTCCCTTATATTTTTTTGTTTTATCTGTGAACGTGTATTACTGTACATTTGGGCTACAACTCATATGAAGGGGTCACAAGCTGGAGTGCACTTTGTGGGAGCACTATGTGGAAGAGATTCAATCTTTTATGGCAACCAGCGACACTCCTCATCACGTCGTGATAGTCCAGCTAGGTAGGATAAAATGTTTTAGGGGTATGATTTTATCAATCTTTTTTTCCAATACGTTATTCCTCTATGTTCTGTTTAATTCTATTTTTTTTGGGATTGCTCTTCTACGTTTTTTTTTTATGCTCAACTTGATAGGTAAGGTTGGGTTAACCAATACAAAATATACAACGAGGATTGTCATGGATTCGAAGATCCCAGAGATCGTTGAGTTCAAAAAACGGTTTGTTTGTTATTCTTAAACTCATTTCATAATTTATTTAGTTAATCATTTACTGTATATCCATTTTCTCTCTATAGTCTCATGGCTGATGGTGTTGAGAGTAGTCTGCGGATGACTCAGTTGTCTACTTAGTCATACTATTCTTACGAAAATGATTTTCTGAAGGAGACTGAAAAGAAGTCTATCAGTGATGTGAAGCTTTGTGGCGAGGTAAATATAGAATTTTTGTTTCTTCAAATTTATTGAATTTCTTGGATAATATCAAGTCTGTGTGAATTATTTTAATTGTTTGCCTGCGCTTGCTATATTTAAGGTTACAACTTGCATCACGTATGGGACTATAAAATCTGTTGAGAGCAAATACAACTGGTGGTACAAGTCTTGCAAAAAATGTTCATTCTCTTTTAGAGGATTTTGAAAAGTGGTACTGTAAGAACTGCGAAAAACATTGGGAAGATTACTATCCGAGGTATTGTTTTTGCTCGGTTTTTAAATTGTGTTTAATCTGTAAGCTGAATTTTTTATTTTTTTACTGATGTACAATTTTGCAATCGCATAGATTTAGTGTTCAGTAAGAGTCATGGATAACACGGATTCCGCATCATTTCTTCTGTTTGATCGCGACTGTGTGTCTTTTTGATCCAACAACAAACAAAGGTCGACTGCTAAAATTTGTTTCCTGTTTTAATGGAACAAAATAGGTACTTTTATTTCAAATTTATGTTTCTTATTTTTAATATTTACAACTTCAAAAATTGATTGAACTTTTTTATCACTGGAATTCAAAGTATGTCTTTTATATCCAAAAAAAAAAACAATTTTTAACTTTTACTTTTGAATTTTTGTTACCTACTTAAAAAATTTATAGTTTTTAAATTTTTTTAAGGTTTGATCAGCCTTGAATACTGAGTATGTGTTTTTTTATCCAAAACGAATAAAAAAAACATTCATTTGTTTCGTAATAAAAAAGTATGTTATGAAACGTTAATCATGACTAGAAAATAAGTTCTTCTTATTCAATCTTTTGTTTCCTGATTTTAGAAATTTAAACTTTGAAATTTTGTTAAGCTTTGATTACTGGAATTCAACATTTGTTTTTTTTAATCTGAATAAAAAAAAATTAAGTCTGTAACTGCTAAACACATTTTATGATACAAATTTCAAGTTTCGTTATTTATTCACCTTGACCTTTGGAATACTAAGTATGTCTTTTTTTATCCTAAAAAAGACAAATAAAAAATCATGTATTTGCTAATAAATTAATTAATAACATGTTATGGTACAGTAATCATGACCAGAAAATAAGTTCCAAAAAAAATCAATCTTATGTTTCCTAATTTTTAAATTCAAATTTATAATTTTTATTATGCTTTGATAATTAGCATTCAAAGTATGTCTTTTTTATCTGATTTTTTCTTTGCTATTTTTAATGTGACGAAATAAATAACTTTAATTCAAATTTAATGTTTCTTATTTTATAAATTTCAAGTTTCAAATTTTATTAACCTTTGATCATTGGAATTCAAAGTCTGTCTTTTTTTATCCAAAATAAAAAATAAATAACGTCTATGATAGAATAATCATAATAACAAAATAAAATATTTTAATTCAAATCTTTTTTTCTATTTTTAAAATTTCAAGTTCGAATTTTGAGTAAGCTTTTATCATTGGAATTCAAAACGACAGTAAGTTTAAATTTATTTAAAGTTCTTATTTTTTTATCCAAGAAAATACGTGTAATTATATTTGCAGTTCCACGAGTACTGAAGATAAGCTCGATCCCAAAATTATCCTATTGTTGAAGCAGATGTTGGACAAGCACAACAGTATAGCTCAGTCTTTCCGGTGCGCTAGAGACCGTTATAAAGAAGATGACCCAAGATAGAGTACTGCAGCGCATTGATGTGAAGCATCCATTATATCTTGGCTTGCAGTATCCATTGTTATTTCCTTACGGTGAAGACGGTTATCGCGACGATGTCCAGCGTACTTTCGTGTCCAGTGGTAGGACTAATGCAAGAGCTGTTATTAGCATGAAGGAATTCTTTTCTTTTCGACTTCAGATGCGATCAGGAGAGTCAGAAATTCTCCTTCGATCAAAGAAACTTTTCCAACAATTCCTGGTTGATGCGTACACTATGATTGAGTTTGAACGACTTAATTTCATTCGATATAACCAGAGTCATCTCAGAACTGAGCTGTACCTCATGCTCATATTCTGCTATTCTTGCACCCTTCAAACAAGCCTGAAAGTGCTTTTGATATTGATAAATTGGTTTCAGCGGAAATTCCTGACAAGGATTCCAATCCTTTGCTGTTTCAAGTTGTCACAAATTACATGATACATGGTCCATGTGGTCCTGAAAATTACAAATCTCCTTGCATGAAGGACGGACGGTGTTCAAAAAAATTTCCAAAGAACTTCTGTTCCCGTACTTCTATTGATGACGATGGATTCCCTCATTATAAGAGAAGAAATGATGCAAGAGTTGTGAACAAAAATGGTGTTGAACTTGATAATCATTATATTGTGCCATACAATGCACAACTTCTTTTAAAGCATCACGCTCATATCAATGCTGAATATACTTGCCAGAGAAGTGCTATTAAATATCTTTTTAAATACATTCACAAAGGCATGATAGAGTAACAGCTGACGTACATCACGCAGAAGATGAAATCAAAATGTTTTATGACTGCAAGTACTCAAAATTTTCTCTTATCTTATTTTGCTTCTCCCAAAAATCAACGTGTTTTTTTTCATGATCTTTCAACTTTTTTGTTTTAATTATTTATTTATTATAGTTATTTCTCTGCATGTGAAGCTGGTTGGAGAATTTTTGGATTTGACATTCATTCCAGGTACCCCCTGTTCAGAGATTGCCATTTCATCTGCCCAATGAAAAGAACATTATTTTCAGTGATAATGCTTCGATTTCTGATGTCAAGACAAGGGCGGAGTCTAGACTATCAATCTTTGAGTCTTGGACGGATGCAAATAAAAAATATCCAGAAGGTAGGCATCTAACTTATTCAGAGTACCCGACTGAATTTGTTTACAAAGACCAAACTCATGAATGGAATCCTAGAAAAATGGGATTTTCAATTCCGAGAATAAATCATTTTTCTGCCAATAATGGAGAAGATTCCTATCTTCGCACGTTGCTTACTTTTCAAAGAGGGTATACCAGTTATGAAGATCTTAGAACAATCAATGGCGTGCTTTTTCCTACATTTAAGGATGCCTTCTATTATTTAGGACTTCTAGATGATGACAATGAGTATATTGATGCAATTAAAGAGGCAAATTCATGGGGTTCTGCTGCTTATCTTAGATCTCTGTTTGCTCTATTGTTATTTGCCAACTCAATGAACAGGCCTGAAAAGTTTGGGAAGAGTGTTGGAAATTTTTATCCGACGATGTTCTTTATCACATAGGAAAAGAATAGGGCTTCAAGGTACGTGTTATGATAATATTTAACGCATTTATGTTTTTTAAAAACTTAAATTAGTATATGTTGCTTTACTGTTTATTTCGCTATTTTTTTACCATAATTCAGCATATGTTGCTTTATTATTTATTTCGGCTTTGTTCTTTCCTTTATATCTTTCTCTTTGTTATTTTTAACTTTTTTTTCCTTTGTATTTTATGGTTTTTTTAGATGCGCTTCTTACCGAAGAAAGTATAAAAAACATAACACTTGCAGAAATTGATAAGGTGCTGCAGAGCAATGGTAAATGCCTTTCTGATTACCCGTCAATGCCTCACATCACCAGGGAATCGTTGTTTGATATGCAGAATAGATTAGTGGTTGATGAATTAATGTATGACACATTTTCATTGGGAGAAGAGCATGAAAGACTATTGAATTCCCTCACTGATGAGCAGAGAGTTGTATATGACAAAATCATTTCGGCAGTTACATCAGGTAAAGGAGGGTTATTCTTTCTATATGGATTTGGTGGTACAGGAAAAACATTTATTTGGAATACTCTTTCAGCATTTGTTAGATCAAAAGCTGAAATAGTACTTAATGTTGCTTCTAGCGGAATTGCTTCCCTTCTGCTTCCTGGAGGACGAACAACACATTCTAGATTTCGTATTCCTATTCAGATCAATGAGGATTCAACGTGTAATATCAAGCCAAATTCTACCATAGCAGAGTTGCTGTCAAAAACGAAGTTAATCATTTGGGATGAAGCACCAATGGTGCATAGATTTTGTTTTGAGGCTCTGGATAGAACACTTAGAGATGTTCTTAGATTTTCTGACACGAACTGCGTTGATATGCCATTTGGTGGAAAAATTGTAGTTCTAGGAGATGACTTTCGGCAAATATTACCTGTCATTCCTCATGGCAGCAGACAGGAGATAGTAAATGCAACCATCAATTCTTCTCATCTATGGTCCTATTGTCATTTATTAACTTTGACCAAGAACATGCGTCTTAATTCTGGAAGTACCACTGATGATGTGAAGGAAATAAGAGAATTTTCTGAGTGGCTACTTAAAGTTGGGGATGGTGATCTTGGAGATGATGAAGATAGAGAATCTATGATAACAATTCCAGATGAATTGTTGATTACAGAATCAGATGATCCCGTTTCAGATATGGTTAATTTTGTTTATCCGAATCTCTTGGATAATATTTTAGATCCAACGTTTTTCAAAGAACGTGCTATCTTAACTCCTAAATTGTCCAATGTTGCTATGATGAACGAGCACTTGATGTCGATGATTCCTGGTGAAGAAAGGATATTTTTGAGTTATGATAAAATTCTGAAGCAAGATGTGCTTCCTCTGTTGAAGATGATGAATTCACACCTGAGATCTTAAATACATTATCGTGTTCGGGGATTCCTGATCATAAATTAACCTTGAAGGTTAAAGTTCCAGTAATGCTATTGAGAAATATTGATCAGTCCAGAGGTTTGTGCAATGGCACAAGGCTGCTCATTACAAAATTGGGGGATCATGTTGTTCAGGCAATTGTTCTTACAGGAAGCAATATAGGTGAAACTGTGTTAATCCCTAGAATGACGATGAGCCCATCAAGTCACACATTTCCTATAAACTTCCAAAGAAGACAATTCCCTCTGATATTTCATTTTCCATGACTATCAATAAGAGCCAAGGACAATCTCTTTCTCATGTTGCAATTTATCTCCCCAAACCTGTCTTCACTCACGGGCAATTATATGTGGCACTGTCTAGAGTAAAGAGCAAGTGTGGATTGAAGATATTGATACTTGATGAAAACGGTTGTGTCACAAATAGTACCCTTAATATAGTTTACAAGGAAGTATTTCAAAGATTAATGTCGTGAATTTCCTTCTGTCTACTATGACATAACATCACTGCTTGGTACAGGTAAAGACAAAAAAAATGGCAATGGAGTGTTTTTTTACTTATTTTCGTTACCGTTTGGTTTTTTTAACTGCTAACTTTTTCTACTCATGCAAGAATCGTTTTTCATACACACATGGTATATGGCTAACTGCTATTTTTGAACAAACAATATTTTATCGTCATGAATATTTGGAGGTATTGTTATGACAGTTTTTATTTGTACTCATTTGTTCGTGTGCCTTTTTCTTTCATACTTTCATTTGTACATTATTACTCATTCATTCCTTTTAATTTTTAAATCGAATAATTAAATGACCATTTATGGTGGCAGACAAGGCATTGAATGTCCCACTGCCATCACATTGGTATCCAAAAAGAAATCAGCTGTTTTAATTGCTTTTTATGTTGGAATTGGTCATCTGATCTAAAATTCGAAATTTGAAATGGTTTAAAATTTTGAATTTAAATATGGATGGTGGGAAAAAAAATTCTTTTAAAAATCGAATTTTAATTTTTAAATCAAATAATTAAATGACCATTTGTGGTAGTAGACAAGGCATTGAATGTCCCACTGCCCATCACATTGGTATCCAAAAAGAAATCAGCTGTTTTAATTGCTTTTTATGTTGGAATTGGTCATCTGATCTAAAATTCGAAATTTGAAATGGTTTAAATGTTGAATTTAAATATGGATGGTGGGAAAAGAATTACTTTTAAAAATTGAATTTTAATTTTTAAATCGAATAATTAAATGACCATTTGTGGTGGCAGACAAGGCATTGAATGTCCCTCTGCCCATCACATTGGTATTCAAAAAGAAATCAGCTGTTTTAATTGCTTTTTATGTTGGAATTGGTCATCTGATCTAAAATTCGAAATTTGAAATGGTTTAAAATTTTGAATTTAAATATGGATGGTGGGAAAAGAATTACTTTTAAAAATTGAATTTTAATTTTTAAATCGAATAATTAAATGACCATTTGTGGTGGCAGACAAGGCATTGAATGTCCCACTGTCCATCACATTGGTATCCAAAAAGAAAGCAGTTGTTTTAATTGCTTTTTATGTTGGAA
The DNA here is from genome assembly GCF_033153095.1 of Gastrolobium bilobum. Lineage (NCBI taxonomy): Eukaryota > Viridiplantae > Streptophyta > Magnoliopsida > Fabales > Fabaceae > Gastrolobium > Gastrolobium bilobum. The sequence goes on from NW_026899537.1 coordinate 642,409, forward strand.
TTGGTCATCTGATCTAAAATTCGAAATTTGAAATGGTTTAAAATTTTGAGTTTAAATATGGATGGTGGGAAAAAAAATTTCTTTTAAAAATCAAATTTTAATTTTTAAATCGAATAATTAAATGACCATTTGTGGTGGCAAACAAGGCATTGAATGTCCCACTGCCCATCACATTGGTATCCAAAAAGAAATCAGCTGTTTTAATTGCTAACTCAAGGCTGACTCATGATTGACTCATCATATCTAATCAAATTACCAATCAAACATTAATACATAAATCTTCAGTCAATTAATAAATCAATTAATCATAATTTAACATCTAATATATATATATATTAATATATATATATATATATATATTAATATATATATATATTAATATGTATATATATATATATATACATATTAATATTTTTTATTATAAATAATCTAGAGTATTACAAAGTTACAAAATCAATTTCCAATAGCACACACAAAATCATTTTATCAAAAGTAAAACTTATATTATAATTTGTTATCTATCGCCACAAAATTTATATATATATATTATTATTACTACTAATTTATATTTATTATTATGATTATTATATTATCACATAAATCAAATAATATTACTATCTTATTATTTTAACTATTGTTAAGTCATTAATCAAAAATATTAAATACCAATATTATTAATTACAAAAATACTAAATATCATTATTATCCAACAAAAATTTATTATATTATTATTATTATTATTATTATTATTTTACTAATAAAAATATGGGGTATTACAACTATCATCGCCGCAGCCAGTGCTATTACCACCACCACGACGCCATCGTCATTGCCGCCACGCCACCACCATCGCCACCTTCACCAACCACCACCATCATCGCTGTAGCCACTGCCATCACCACCACCACCACTGCCACCAATCATCGCCACATCACCGCAGACACTACCATACTATCACCAACAACACTACTACCACCACCAAGCCACCATTATCACCACCGCCACCACCACCACACCATATGGAAAGGAAAGTGATGATCCGAAAAAAAATTGTGCTTATAGGAATTTTTTTTATTATATTATTTGTTGTGTTATCAAACGCAATTCTCATTCTCAGAATAAAAATAGAACATGTTATCAAACACATTTTTTTCGCTGAAATTGTTCCAAGGCACAGAAATAGAAAAGAATCATTTTTTTTTTTCAGAAAAGTGTCAGGGAACAGAATGATTTTTCATGCATACCCTAAGCCTCTAGGTCTGACTCGTATTTTTTCATAAATAATATTTTATTTTATTTTTAAGAAAATAATATCTTGTTATTTTTTAATAAAATAAAATGTTATGATTTTTTTTTATTTTTCTATTTTTCAGAATCTTTTCTCTTCTCACTTGACACATTTTTTCTTAACCTTGAATTCCTTCACCGCCACCACTCTTCTAACTTTTGGGTGTTATATGCATTTACATATCTTGTTCTTGTTTGTTGGGCACATGTTTATGTTTGTCTTCTGTTTTTATTTTCTCTTTATTTATTTAATTATTTTTTATTGGAAAATTCTTATATAAATTAGTTGGTTGGTGGACAGTGCTGAGTTTCTCCTTGCATGATTTGACTGCGTAAATTTTGAATTGTAATGTAATTGTCATTCTAAAAATTTGACTTCCAATATATTTATATTTTATTGGAAAAAAATATTTTGTCCTTTTAAAGGATATAATTTTATGTCATTTTAAATCCTAACCGTTGATTTACGTTAATCAACGGTTATAATTTATTGTAAACTACTAATTAACTAATAAATTTGACCCAATAAATTATAATCATTTATTGATAGAAATCAACGGTTAGTATCTAAAATTACACAAAATGATATCCTTTAAAAGAAAAAATATTTTCCCCTTGTTTTATTAGTCTATTTTGATTGACTTTTACTTGATTGGTGGTTGCTTCTTTTATGTCTAAACATCATGATTGTTTAGTCTTGCAATAGTTACTTTTGTGCTCATTTTTTATACACACACACACACGCGTGTATATACTTTTATTTTATTGTAAATTAAATTAAAATTTAATTTTATCAATACAAAGCGATTCCATTGATTTTATTTTATTTTTAACAACGTAGTTAAATTCTCAATATTTTGGGTTATGTTTAGCTATTCTATAAAGCAATTATAACTTATAATTTACAGAGAGTGCAATATGTTATTTTTAAAGGCTTGATAGGACAGACCAAACCTTCTATTTCTTAAAAACAAGTTAGACCAAGTTTATAATTTGGCTTCTATCATGCTAACAAGCCAAACTAGGCTTGAAATAATTTACATAGGTCTAACCCATTTAAGCTAAAGTCTGACTTGGCCTTACTCATTTAGACCCACATTATGGCGAGTCTAGTTTGTGTCGTGTCAAGCTCTGTCCTGTCGGTCAAAGTGTCCAACCCAAACATGACACATTTTTGTTCATAGGTCAAAAACTCAAACCCGGACACTACACATTGTGGGTCACAAGTCATATGGGTTGACACGTAAATTAAAAAATTTATTTTTTCCTAAAAATATTAAAAATAGAATGGAAAAACTGAATAAAATATCATACTGACCCATGACCGGCAACAACCTATGCTAAAATCACAAAAAATTTAACTTTTTTTGACAGGGGCCTAGGATCTAGTCAAATAGAACAGGCTTATGTTTTTTAAAAAATATATTTAGAAAGGAAGCCATAGGCTTTTTTTGTACATGTCGGGCCTATAAACCTACAGGCCGACCTATATCATATTATCTATTTTAAAAAAATTAGTATTTTAATAATTTTAAATAATAAAGTGATATTATTTTAGTTATTTTTTTAATTATAAATGTTTAATAGGCTTAAACATGCTAATAGGCCTAAACCAAAGCTTTTATTTTTAAATATAGGTTAGCCTGACTTGTAATTTGGGCTACATAGGTTAACAGATTTGGCCAAAAAAAATTTATTTTTATATAAGCTTGACCTATTTACGCCAAAGTCTAGCCTAGTATAGCCTATTTACACGCCTACATGCAGGTCACAAAGGTCAACTCATTACACGATATGCTAATAATTTGTGTCATTTATCCAGGCCTGTACACGACCTATTTTATTTCACGGATCAACACGACCCTAATTTTTCATATCAACACAACCCAAAAAAAAAAAAAATTACAATGTAGAGGTTCAATCAAAAGTTTCAACCTACGTTGAAAAGAGAGGCCTAATCCAATGGAAAACAATAATTCATTGATTTCACAACACCAAGTGTTTCACTAAAACCCAAATGTGAAACTGTAACTGAAAATCTTAATGGATTTCAAGAATCACTAAATAGTAATATGCAAATCTAAATACCACAATTCACGCTAACAATCCAAAATATTTCAGAAATGGAAATCAGTCAAAACAAACTAATAAATCTTGCCATTAATGCCACTAATTTTTCGAAAACAATAACAGCTAACTTCGTGCTAATTGAAACAATAAACATAGAAGATAATAACCAAGAAAATAATTCATGTTAGCATTGAATAAAATGATTAACCAGGATTCTAAAAATACACCATTCTGAAAGTGTATTCCACAAAAGATGCACAGCCAAAAAATATCCTCAAAAGTCCAAAGTTTATAAATTGTGAGACCTACCCATGTAAAGCTATTTCATATAAGTGACATAAATAATTTCATACACATGTTCAATGAATATAAAATTTAAAAATGATACTTAATGCCCACTTACTAATAACTAATAAATGTTAATACTAACTCATATGTGGGGTTCAAAAATAAATATAAGTATTCATCTAAGGTGAATAAAGTCATGAAACATTGTTATTCACAATATTAGAAAATTTTCAAAATTATAAGTGAAACCAAAAGTGGAATCCAATTCACACTAAAAATGCCAATTTCCGAAAATGAGGTCCAAAATTTTAAAATAACAATGTTTTCCATAATTCATAATTCTGAATAGGCCAACATATAAGCTTAGTACAGCATAAACAATATAGCACCATGACATACACTCTATTGATTAAACCACAAACTAATAGCAATAATTCATAAATCTACAACCAACTAATGTCATATACATAGACTAATTTATTCTTGGCCAACAAACGATTCATATATGTACAAAGCAATGATGATACGATACACATAACATTAGGGGCAAATTTTTGGGACCATTAACATAAATCAGAATTTATCATCATAAATATAATTTTAATTAAAAAATTAATAAGAATGTATTCTTTTAAAAATTCATAACAATACTCAAGGCCTACATAACCTTTATGGTGTATTTGAATATTACAATTACGAAACCAAAGTTACACATTTATGAGTTTCATGTCCATGCAATCAACAGGGAATGGACGATATATATATAAAAAAATTTCCAAAAATATATCTTGGTGGTAAAAAAAAATTTCCAAGCACAATACCGAAGTGATGCATCTATATAAAACAAGAAGATCATATTTGCACACTAAATTCCTCTTGGGCCATCAAGTGTAATAATACATCCAGCAAACCGTAAAAACAAAAAAGGTTCAAACGATAAAAATAGATATAACATTTTGAAAATAGATATATCTTTTGGCACTAATGCATATCTTTTCACCAAAAGGAATCTTTCCAAAACAGTATTTTTTTATTTAATTATTTTTGTTATGAACCCTAAAATTTGGGAATAGAAATTCCCTTTCAATATTTCACAAAATATACACATATTATATAGAAAGATTTTGACACGTAGAACAAAAACTCCAACGTTCTCAATTCAGCTAAAGAAAAATTTCATGAATCCATGCATAAACCTTCAACCTTTATATAAAAAAAATCTCAATTTCTTTGATTCCATTCAACAACATGGATTCTATAATCATATACACAAGGCTCTGATACCAAATGATAGATTTAAAATTCCTGAATCATAAATATGATTATAAAATACCTAACAATATGAAATCAAAATAGAGATTGTACGTACTTTATTAGATTATCACAAAGCTGGAGGGAAGGGGAACAACATGACAGGATCTTTCTCTCTATGATCTATTCCAAAAGTGGGAGCCTCAGTACGATGGGAGTATGACGGCTCATGGGGCTTAACTCCAAATATAAATAGCTTAGAGGGGACTTAACAAAATCCTAATCAATAATGTGTTTGATGGGTCCACCCATCACAAAAGTCCAATCAGACATTAATGCCTACACTGTGTTGTCCAACGAGGCTCAACACCAACAAATGTCAAAAGTCCAACTCAATATAATCGCAACAGGCTAATTAAAATAATAGAATTGAAATATCTATTAATCCAATTTTCTAACAGTTCAATCTCCAGCAAGCAAGCTCTTTTTAGTTAAAGTCAAAATTGATTTTGTATGTGCAAATTTGAGATGTAACAGGAACATCAGTGGTCAAGGGACGGTTGTTCTTAAGGTATCCATTGGATGGTTCACTATCCATCCAATAAAAAAAATTAAATTTGCTAAATATTAATTATTAATAACCAATTAAAAATGGATGAATTGGATTGACTTTTTGTATAATTGGACTAGATGGGTAATGGACTAATGGGTCCATAGGTTATTTTGCCCATATCTGGGAAAGATGTTCGAGACTAAAATACAATATCTTGTAACTCTGTTCTTAAATCTATCCTAATATATTGGTGTGATTTGAATTTGAACTATTAAATTTTGCTTATTAATTGAATTGGGTTTTGATATGATGAGACTACATGAATAATGGGTCCACTGCTTGAGACTTGTTTGGAAGTTTGATATCAAACGTAAGTTATAATTATTTTCTGACACTTCAATATGAAGCACAACCCTACAAAATGTATCATGTTCTCTTTCCTAACCTTTCTTGTATATCATTTATCTGCAATCAACATCAATATAAAAGTTTAAATGTAAAGATATATAAGGATAATAGCTTAAAATAATTAAAAGTATATATTCTAAAAATCACTTGTTTTTTTTCGGTACAGTAAATCACTTTATTAAGTGCTCTCTATATAGCTCATATAGTCTAACACAATAATAACTTATAACATCAGTGGATATTGGCACCCAAGGGATAGTAAATTTTGCTTTTCATGTTTTTAATAAATAAATAAAAAGTTTAGTGTTTGTCATTTTAAATTACATAAATTATGTCATTTTAAGAGAGAGATGGACACAAGGGATGGAAATCATGGGAGAGAAAGTGAGTTTTTTTTTTAATTTAAATTTTAAATAAAAAAATATTTTTTTGTGTCTATCTCTCTCTTAAAATGACATAACTTTATGTCATTTAAAATGAAAAAAACTTTTCCCAAAAAATAATAGCAATTTTAAGAAATAAATAAAGTGGATCTCATTAATTTATTTAAAAAGAATTAATGTTACCTTTAATTTCTACATCTATACATATTAATACAAACCTTATTTGTAAATAAAAAATAGTCTTGAAAAAGAAAATCTAAAAAATTTACAAATTCAAAGTAGAATTATACTTTTTCTCTACATTCAATAATAAATATGGGAAAAATATTTGTGCTTGTAAAGAACATAGAATTATGTCATTTTAAGTAAAATAATAATGTTTTATTTAATATTTAAATCAAAACAAATCTTTCAATAACTTCTCACTCTCCTCCGCTGTGATCTTCCATTGTGTAATTGTTTTTCTCTCCCTAAAACACAATAATTTTAACTAAAATAATATAATTCTATATCTATTAAATAGACAGATATTTTTTCCAATAAATATATATGCCGACAATAATTTTGCTGTAATATATTTTCTTTTATTTGAAGCATGAACGGTTTAGATGAAAATAAAACAGTAAATAAATTGCTTTGAAATTGAAGCAATATAAAATTACGAGACGTTATGATCAATAATCATTTGTAATTAAAAAATTTAGACTATTTCAAATATAATAATAATAAATTGGATTATGTTGATGCAAACTTCATTCTAAGGAAGAGAATGCATGTTTTGTTCAATTGTATCTATTGACCGTTGTATAATACTATAATGTATTGACTTCTAAAATTTCATGCTTTTCGGTTATTTTTGCCATTTATTCTCGGGAGAAATATATTTATAAATTTTTTATTGAAAAAATGTTTCTGCAGTTACTACATATAAATTATCTACATTTATTTCCAAAATGACGTCGTTTTGGTATTGAAATCTTAAAAGATTATAAATATAAAGACTATTATAACCCTGAAATAAATTAAAATTACAAAAATACCATAATTTTCGACCGAAAATGACGTCGTATTGGGCTTACTTCAAATAACTTATATGCAATAACTGCAGAAAAAATGAACCCGTTTTTTATTTATAAACTCTTACAAACTATACTAAGTATTTCCAGAAGTACACTTGATTATATTATATACTTTCAGAGTACATAATATAATTTGCGAAAGGGAAAAAAGTTTCCGATGTTACTTTAGACAACTTTATCTAATGTTCATCGAAACGACGTCGTTTTGGGGTTGAAAAATTAAAAAATTACAGTGATAAAGACTATTATAACCCTAAAATAAATTAAAATTACAAAAATACCATGATTTCCGTCCCAAAACGACGTCGTTTTGATGAACATTAGATAAAGTTATCTAAAGTAACATCAGAAAAAACAAACCCTTTGCAAAAATATATAAAAAAAATTTATAAACGGATCATTTCCCTTTATTCCAGTACGTACCAACTATTGCTCCCATCCTTTTTGCATGTACAAACCACAATTTTGACTGCTTTATACTTGTTTTATTTTTTACTTCTTAACTTTTTTTTCTTTTTGTCAAAAATGTCAAAAATCTTGAGGTCACCACCCCAAAAGCTAGCTCGAAGGAAGGGAGTGCCCAAGGTCTTATAAACTCCAAATTAGTTGCTCACACAACCAATACGGGACTATATTTCTCAACCCGCCCCCTCACACGAGAGCAGGGTGGACAACATACAAGCTAGGTGGAAATTCCACTACAAAGAAAGTAGGGGGCTATGAGATTTCGAACGCTCTGATATCATGTCAAAAACCTTGAGGTCACCACTCCAAAAGCTAGCTCAAATGGTGGAGTGTCCAAGACCTTATAAACTCCACATTAATTACACACACAATCAATGTGGGACTATATTTCTCAACACTTTTTTCATATATTATCTTCCTAACTTTCTTTTCATGTTTATTTGCGCGTTTACTTTATAAAAGTTAGTTGTTGTTGAATTAGTATTATCATTATCTTCCTAACTTGACTCATTTTCCCAAAATCGCTGAAACTTTATTTTCCATCGTCCAAATATTATTTCCTCTCGAATTTCATCTCTGATTTGTGTACTTTTTGGTTGAAATTTGTGCAATTTTTGGGAGTTTCACTATGCAACATTTTCATGCAAATAAGATTATATTCATGCAAATTTCATGGGAAGTGTTCTGCCTGAAAGACAGAGATGTTCAGCCGGTGACTGGTATATTTTATGTCAGATCCATGTGCCATCTCTCAGGTATCTATGAATGAGTTACCTTTGATAGTAGGCTGATCACTGTGCACAATAATAATCGACATAGTCAAGACGTGGGGTGTGTGCACAGTGACAAGCTAAGAGAGAGGGTTTAGAGTCCGTGTACCTTATTGGTTTAACCTCTTATTTATAGATGGGTTACCTGAAGGAGTGTACTTCTGGACCTCTTAAGAATATTGGGGGCCCAAGTCCAACTGCTTAGCTGTTTGGATAGGATTGTCATTAATAGGAGATTCCCTTCCTTTTGGTATTGTTCTTTATTGGTCCTTCTAGAATATGGGCTTTTGTCAGGTCCATAACAATTGCCCCCAGCCCAGTAGTTTGGTTGTCCAGGCTGCCGGGATGTAATAACAGTAATCTCTTCATTTTATTTCGCAAGTCTGATTTCTTATCAAAACTTGGATGTGTTGCTTTCTTAGCAATTTTTTACTTTTTTAGCAATAACTGGATTATCAAGGGCGTCCCTTTGCTTTTCAAAATTATCTACCTTGGCTAGAACTCACAACCCTGCGTCTTTGCAAGGCGGGTTCCAATACCTTAGTTTGGTAGCTTCGACTCAAAGATCTTGTCTTCGCTGTTGAGGCTTATGTTCGTCCATGTGTGTTTTTTTTTTTTTTTGACCAATATAATTTTAGCCCCTGCGATATGAATACCGATGCCGATTTGATTTCTCAAATTCTGAGCACCTCGATGCGCTGATCATGGAAATTTTGCAGCTTCAAGGAATGCCACTTTATCTTTAATCTTGATAGTAGCTTTTCTTTCCTACTATTACAAGAATATGAATCTAATGGATCTTCCTCATTTACAAATATAGTGAACAGATTCGAGGTCGCACTGTTGGCATCTAACATAATCTTGTTGCCCTATCACGACAATGCGAGATGGGCCACCCAATGCGAGTGCTACAGATTACAAAAGAGGCTTGAGTCAAGCCGAGTTTTAGGCCAACCATGTCAACATAAAAGGTGGACCCTTTTTTGAATATTATTATAAAAGATGGGCTCTGTGTTTTCTTAAATATAAAATATTAGAGAAAGGAAAGAAGACTTAGCTCTTGCTTCATTTGGTCCCTTCTTGTTTGTTAGCCAGGATCCGCCTTCACAGGGTGATAATATTGTGCCTTATCCGGCTTCCATGGTGGTATATAATGATCTAAGTGGTAACTTTCTGTTGGGTTTTGGCCTTTCAAGTCTGGGTTCTTCACTATAGTCTCCAAACCTTAGTTCGACTATTAAGTTTAGATCCAATGCTGTATACATCATCAGTGCTTGGGAACCATCTGGAACCATCCCGCCGAAACAATTGTGGACTTTTGTTTTGGAACACATTAGTTTCATCTTTGCTGGAATGATTGCTATATGATCCACCCAAGCTGCAACAATGGTTACGGTTGCACCTCCGGACCAGTTGTGAAGGCCGCTTTCTATTCATCATAAGTGAAAAATGGACCATCTTCATCAATCGATCCCGGATATATTACTTGTGCATGGAGAATAAAACATCCTGCAGCGAAACCATTTAGATTTTTGCAATGGTCAATGAGGAGGCTGCTAAAATTAACCGTGTTTGCAATGCTACTCAGTCCTTTTGGTGACAGAATATTCTAGCCATTGGTAGCAAGGATCTCAACCCTTAGTAAGCTTAACCTGGCATGTTGCAACTATAACATGTTACAAATGAATTATTGCTGACGACAACAATTCTCTACATATGGGAATTGTAATTCTTCTATCAGGGGAGATACTCTAACTCTTCTAATTTTCTTAGTTATTTTTATAGCTATTTTGTGTGATATATATATATAAAAAAAAAAAAAAATTTGAACATGTTTTCTGAGCAAGTCTCAGGTTTAGATATGCTTTCCCTAGTTAACTTGCCTGATTCATCCTAGGAAACATATTTTGTATGAACTTCTGGCATGATATTGTATGGGCATGAGTAGACTTCATGATTGCTCGTTGGTCTGAATTTTGTGTTTGAATGATTAATGATGCCTGATGTTTCTTTTGGAAGTCTAGAGCTTGACATCATAGCTGGTGAGGTTTTGTGCTTAAACACTTATTTTATTCTGAGACACCTCATTGTGATAGCATTCTAGAACTTGCTCTATTTCTCTGAGATGCATGCATTGGTTGATATGATAAAGGCATTTTGTTCTTGTTAGCTATTGGCCAAAAATAACCCACCTGTATGAATTTTTCCATTGCTAACCCCTTTGAGCCTGAGCCTTTTTGTTCATAATTCCTGCTGATTGCTTAGCCTATATTCATATAACTTACCTTGATTGAGATTGAATTACTGATGTGTTGAAAATAAACAAAGAAATTGAGGTAAGATCCATAGAGGTCAAGTAATTAGAGGAGGAAAAATTTCATATATTCCCTTAAAACAAAGGTAGAAAAAGAAAAGAAAAAGCAAGAAAAAGAAAAAGGATGAATGTAAAGAAAAAGTGGTTGATAGGAATTAATTCCCGAAATTCTGTGGGAATCTGAGTGGAGCAAAAAAATCATTGAGTTGAATGTGTTAAAAATGAAATAATACCAGTTTTTCAATCTCATTGTTGTTTGAGCTACTAACCATAAATTCTTACCCTTAAGCCTGGCCAAGTTACAACCTGTGAAGTCCTTTTGATCAATTATGCATGTGTTAATGTTTCTCATCTTTAAGAACTTGAGAATATGATCAAGCTTATGGTAATGTTATTGCTGTGATGGATTGAGTGATTGTTACTCCCTTAAACACTTGAGTGCTGAGCGTTATATGATTATCTTGGTGAGGGGTGTTCAAGCTAGATTCTGACATGTTCCTGAGAATAGAAGGTATTGTTAGGAGTTCTTTGCATTGATTCAGTCATGCTTAGCATAATGATCTCGTGATTGTCTGTGTGATGTTGTGTTGGAATAATTGATCGTTTCCTGGATTGAGTCTTGTACATTGCTGGGAACAGCAACGTTTAAATCTGGGAATGATTTGATGTGCCTCTGGCAAGTGTGGTTTTTCCATGTTAAAATTGATAAGAATTGGGTCATAAGAGAGCAATTTAAATACATAATTGCTATTTATATTGATTCTTTCTATGACAATAATATTCACATTTTGGTTGTGTTTTTACAGGAAAAAGAGGAGTGAAAATTACAAATTATAAAAAGCCTGTTGACGCGACTCCACACAGAGGAAAATTCCACCCGGGCGCAGCATAAGCCAAAGTCCAGAGAAATGGCGCCACTTAGCGCCAAACTCATGCTAAGTGGCGCCAAAGTAAAACATCATGGCCCCTCCTAGCATCATGGCGCCACTAGGCGCCCAACAAGGAGAAAGAATGGCGCCACTAGGCGCCCACAAAGTGAAGAGAGTGGCGCTAGTTGGCGCCCAAAAGGTGAAGGATGGCGCTAACTGGCGCCAGTGTACGAGAAATTGGTTCTGACTTTTCTGAATTGGACAGAAGCGTGGCGCAAACGTGCGCCAAACCGCGGGATAGAAGTACTGTGTTATCTCGGGGGTATTTTTGAGAGAAGGAAAAGAGTCATATAAATAGGATCCTTATGCCAGAATTAGGTATTCAGACCTATTCTTCTGAAGAGAGACGACGGCAGAGCTCTGAAGGGATTCCTGGGATCAAGTTCTTCTTCTCTTTTCTCCTTAATTTTATGTTTTTGAATATTGAATTATTTTTAGCCATGATTATGCTTGGCTAGTTTTCTTTTATTGTAGTTAGGGTCACAAACCCTATGTGAACCCTTATTACGCGAATTGATTTATAATTGCTCGTTTATATAATTATCTTTATCTCTACCTTGTTCGTATTTCATATTTTCTTTATTAGAATTGATCACTCTAATAGTTGATAATAGTCTGAGGGTTAGAACCCTAGATAGGGATATTGGGGTTTTTATCCTGAAAGGGGGTAGGATAAAGGTTCGTATGCATGCTAAAAATAGATGTGTATTGAATTGCGGATGCCTAAATTATAGAGTTCATCGCTTAATTTTCATGAGGGGTTGCTAAGGGATTAGGATTCCAATTGGGGATTAAAGGGTTAAATTGCCAAGGGATTCAGATTTAACTAATCATTTTAAATAATAATTTATCCGAGTAATTTTATAAATTAATGTTGTAAATCAATCCAAAGTAAGAAGTGGGGATCATAAGGTGAGTGCGCTCTAGCTACAATAATTTTCTCATTTTACAAATCAATTCTCATTGTTATTGTTTTATTTCTCTTAAATAAAAAAATATAAAAACAAGTCTTTACTTTTATTTCTTATTGTTACTAAAAATCATTTCGCAATTTTTCCAACAAAACAACCCGAGTTTTCCAACTTAAGGGGACTGGTTATTGTAGTACTTGGTTTACAATCCCTGTGGAGACGATAGTTTACTTACTTTCTATATTACTTGTGCGATCGGTATACTTGCCGGAGAGCATCAAGTTTTTGGCGCTGTTGCCGGGGATTGCTAATTCCACTATTATAAATAATCGTTGATCTTTGAGATTGGATTTTTATTTTTTATTTTATTTTGTTCTATCTTGTTTTGTGTTTGCAGATGCTACTAATTATTTTGTTTTCTGAGTTTATACGAGGTAGACTTGTTCCTACAGATTTTGTGATTGATTCTGAAATTGCAAGAACTGAGAGGAGACTGAGGAAAGTTGCCAAGCAGATAATTTGGGAAGAATTCAAGAACATACCTGTACAACCAATACAAGTAATGGCGGGTAACAACAATGCAAACAACCCACCTCCAAGATTGTTGGACACCATTCTGACTCCGGTGTTCAATAGGCCAAATTCAAGTATAATCAGGCCGACAGTGGAGGCAAACAATTTTGAGCTGAAGCCATCTCTGATTACTTTGGTGGAAAGGGTTCAATTTTCTGGTGCTGAGGAGGAAGATCCTCATGAGTTCATAGATCGATTTCTGATGATCTGTGACACTACCAAGCACAATGAAGTGTCTGCCGATGCTATCAGGCTTCGATTATTCCCTTTTGTTGTTAAGGGAAAAGCTCTCAGATGGATAGAAAGGCAGCCGGCTAATAGTATCATGACATGGGAAGACTTGTCCACAAAGTTCTTTGCCGAGTTCTTTTCTATGGAGAAGTACAACCAGCTGGTAAATGAGATCACAAACTTCTGCCAGTTTGAAGGAGAATCGTTGTGTGCAACCTGGAAGAGATTCCAGGAACTCATCCGGGAGTGTCCGCACTATGAGGGAGATGATGACAGAAAGGTAGCAATCTTCTTTAATGGCATCTCTCCTGAAACAAGGTTGGTGATTAATAGTGCAGCTGGAGGTTCTATTCGGCAGAGTACATCTGAGCAAGCCATTGACTTGATCAAGAAACTTGCAAGAAATGAGAATGAGAGATTCCCAGTTCAGGCAAGGAAAGGAGTAATAAAGCTAGAAAGCAATGATGCTATGCTTGCTGAACAAAAGCTGTTGTCCAAAAAGTTTGACAGCTTGAATGAGAAGTTTGAGAAAATGCAAGTATCCAAGGTTCAATCAACTTCTGTGATGTGTGAATATTGTAAGGAAGCTCATGAGTCTAATGAGTGTCCCACTCTAATGGGTGATAATCCACAGCAGTTGCAAGTGAATGGGGTTTGGTATGCGCAGAAGCCCCAACAAAATTTTCAAAGAAATCAGAATTCTCCTGGCAAAAATAATTTTCAGAGGAGAGGTCAAGGAGGTGGTCTTGATTATAGTTCAAACAACTTTATGCAACCTCCTCCTATTCCACGGAAGGAACTTTCTGATTTGGAGAGGTTAGTTGGACAAATGGCTCAACACTCTAATGCTTTTATGGAGGAGACTAGAGCCAATACAAAAAATACAAATGCTTTCATGGAAGAGACTGGGGCTAATACCAGAAACATGAGTGCTTCAATCAGAAATCTGGAGAATCAAATTGGCCAGCTGGCCAAGCAAGTTGCTGATAGAACTCCAGGTAATTTCCCTAGTAACACAGTCACCAATCCAAAGGAGGACTGTATGTTTGTCGCCACTAGAAGTGGTAAAGTGGTAGCAGCTCCAGAAAAGCCGAGAATAAATGTGGAAGCTGAAAAGAAGTTGGATACTGCAGGTGAGCCAGACAAAGAAATTGAAAAACCTGCTGAAGTGGAAAAACCAGTAGCAAAGGAGAAGATTGAACTGAAACCAGAATATGTAAGGGCAATGGCACCTTATCCAGAAAGGTTTAAGAAAGATGCTCAAAAACAACATTATGAAAGATTTCTGAATATATTCAAGAAATTGCATATCAACATTCCCTTTCTTGAAGCTCTGGCTTGCATGCCCAATTATGCCAAGTTCATGAAGGACTTGTTATCAAAAAAAAAACATAAGCTGCAGGAATGCCAAACTGTAACACTCACTGAGGAGTGTAGTGCCATCATACAGAAAAAGTTCCCACCCAAACTCAGTGATCCAGGGAGTTTCAAAATTTCTATTGAAATAGGGGACACAAAAATTGGCAGAGCATTATGCGATCTTGGGGCTAGCATTAATTTGATGCCCCTTTCTGTTTGTAAATCCTTGGGGATCACCGAGTTAAAGCCCACTTTGGCATCTCTTCAACTTGCTGATAAGTCTTTGAGGAAGCCTAGTGGTATTATTGAAGATGTTCTTGTAAAGGTGGACAAGTTCATCTTTCCTGCTGATTTTGTAGTGTTGGACATGGAAGGGGGAGCTGAGATGCCTTTTTTGCTGGGTAGACCTTTCTTGGCCACTGCTCGGGCACTGATTGATGTTGAAAACGGGAAGCTTGAGCTAAGGATGAATAATGAGACCGTTACCATCAACGTCTTTGATTCTCTAAAATAGTCTTCTCACAAAGATGATTGTTTTAGTCTTGAAGTAAAGGAAAAACAAAGTGTAGCGGATGATGCCAAGGAAGATGGTTCCATAAAGGTGGATTTGAAGGATCTTCTTCAACCTCAAAAAAATGTCTTCTTGGGTAATAAGGAGGCGGTGATTGAAGCACTGAAGGAAGAGGAAACTGAATTGAAAAATATAGATCCATTTTCCCATACCAACAAAATTCTCAATGAAGATGATGACAAACATAGGAGAAAAATCCAAGGGAGGCGTCATCCTATACGGAAGAAGGTACTGAGAAAGGAAGTGGTGAAACTCTTTGATACGAGTTGGAAGAGACATCGGGAGCTGAAATTTGACAAGAGACACCGAGATTCTATCTCTCGGAAACATCAAAGCTTCAAAGAGTTCTTAACATGGCTTCTTGGTTTGGACCAAATCTGGGAATGGTGGTCTCATACACCAAGGCATCCAGAACCACCAGATCCTTCATTTGCCGAGTCATCCCACGCTGCTGAGGGGGATGACATGGAGGGTTGAGAATATCTCTTTGCTGATGGAGAACTTGTATATTAGTTTATTTTTCTGTTTCGTATTTCTTTTCTTTAGTTACTTTGTGTTAGTATATATTTTTTTCTGATGTTTTAATGTGCGCATTATAGTTTCTTCTATATGCCACTGCTTGTTCTATTGTGCAGGTTTTTCTTCTTTCTCGTGGTTTAATTATTGCTGAGGACAGCAATTCTCTAAATCTGGGAATGGTAGGCAAGCTTGCACTTGAGAATTGTAATTCTTCTATCAGGGGAGATACTCTAACTCTTTTAATTTTCTTAGTTATTTTTATAATTATTTTGTGTGATATATATATATATATATATATATATATAAATTGAACATGTTTTCTGAGCAAGTCTCAGGTTTAGATATGCTTTCCTTAGTTAACTTGCCTGATTCATCCTAGGAAACATATTTTGTATGAACTTCTGGCATGATATTGTATGGGCATGAGTAGACTTCATGATTGCTCGTTGGTCTGAATTTTGTCTTTGAATGATTAATGATGCCTGATGTTTCTTTTGGAAGTCTAGCTTGACATCATAGCTGGTGAGGTTTTGTGCTTAAACACTTATTTTATTCTGAGACACCTCATTGTGATAGCATTCTAGAACTTGCTCTATTTCTCTGAGATGCATGCATTGGTTGATATGATAAAAGCATTTTGTTCTTGTTAGCTATTGGCCAAAAATACCCACCTGTATGAATTTTTCCATTGCTAACCCCTTTGAGCCTGAGCATTTTTGTTCATAATTCCTGCTGATTGCTTAGCCTATATCCATATAACTTACCTTGATTGAGATTGAATTACTGATGTGTTGAAAATAAACAAAGAAATTGAGGTAAGATCCATAGAGGTCAAGTAATTAGAGGAGGAAAAATTTCATATATTCCCTTAAAACAAAGGTAGAAAAAGAAAAGAAAAAGCAAGAAAAAGAAAAAGGATGAATGTAAAGAAAAAGTGGTTGATAGGAATTAATTCCCGAAATTCTGTGGGAATCTGAGTGGAGCAAAAAACTCATTGAGTTGAATGTGTTAAAAATGAAATAATACTAGTTTTTCAATCTCATTGTTGTTTGAGCTACTAACCATAAATTCTTACCCTTAAGCCTGGTCAAGTTACAACCTGTGAATTCCTTTTGATCAATTATGCATGTGTTAATGTTCCTCATCTTTAGGAACTTGAGAATATGATCAAGCTTATGGTAATGTTATTGCTGTGATGGATTGAGTGATTGTTACTCCCTTAAACACTTGAGTGTTGAGCGTTATATGATTATCTTAGTGAGGGGTGTTCAAGCTAGATTCTGACATGTTCCTGAGAATAGAAGGCATTGTTAGGAGTTCTTTGCATTGATTCAGTTATGCTTAGCATAATGATCTCGTGATTGTCTGTGTGATATTGTGTTGGAATAATTGATCGTTTCCTGGATTGAGTCTTGTACATTGGTGGGGACAGCAACGTTTAAATCTGAGAATGATTTGATGTGCCTCTGGCAAGTGTGGTTTTTTCATGTTAAAATTGATAAGAATTGGGTCATAAGAGAGCAATTTAAATACATAATTGTTATTTATATTGATTCTTTCTATGACAATAATATTCACATTTTGGTTGTGTTTTTACAGGAAAAAGAGGAGTGAAAATTACAAATTATAAAAAGCCTGTTGACGCGACTCCACACAGAGGAAAATTCCACCCGGGTGCAGCATAAGCCAAAGTCCAGAGAAATGGCGCCACTTAGCGCCAAACTCATGCTAAGTGGCGCCAAAGTAAAACATCATGGCGCCTCCTAGCATCATGGCGCCACTAGGCGCCCAACAAGGAGAAAGAATGGTGCCACTAGGCGCCCACAAAGTGAAGAGAGTGGCGCCAGTTGGCGCCCAAAAGGTGAAGGATGGCGCCAACTGGCGCCAGTGTACGAGAAATTGGTTCCCACTTTTATGAATTGGACAGAAGTGTGGCGCAAACGTGCGCCAAACCGGCACCAACTGGCGCCGGGTTGCGGGATAGAAGTACCGTGTTATCTCGGGGGTATTTTTGAGAGAAGGAAAAGAGTCATATAAATAGGATCCTTATGCCAGAATTAGGTATTCAGACCTATTCTTCTGAAGAGAGACGACAGCAGAGCTCTGAGGGGATTCCTGGGATCAAGTTCTTCTTCTCTTTTCTCCTTAATTTTATGTTTTTGAATATTGAATTATTTTTAGCCATGATTATGCTTGGCTAGTTTTATTTTATTGTAGTTAGGGTCACAAACCCTATGTGAACCCTTGTTACACGGATTGATTTATAATTGCTCGTGTATATAATTATCTTTATCTCTACCTTGTTCTTATTTGATATTTTCTTTATTAGAATTGATCACTCTAATAGTTGATAATAGTCAGAGGGTACATACATTTAAGTTATAGTATTAAGGCTGTACAAATTTGACTAACCAACATACTTGAAACACAAAGTCACTGATTAATCATGCTTATTCTTTCTCTGAGTGCTTGAAATAGAAAAAGTGCAGGGAATTTAATCCTCAGATTTTTGAAGGAAGCTGATATGTGTGAACTAAAGCTGGTAAGGAACGAAAAAAGGCCAAACACCTATTTATGATAGCGTTCCTGAGGTATAACCACAATGAAACTTCTAAATTCGCCTCGATGTTGTAAGTACTGCTGAAGAACAGATGGACTCCACTGCCAAGGATCAAACCAAACCACACACTCACCTCCACTCCATAATACACCACCTGGTCAACCAAAAAGGGCAGGGAACAGATCCAAAAATGAACAAAAAGGACAGAAGAAAGAAAAACAAAGAAAAAAGGAACAGCCATTCAAAAGAATTCAGAAGAAAATACCAGAAAACCTTCCTTCAAAGAAAGAAAAGGTACAAAAAGAAAAGGTGTTCCCACAAACAGAAAAAGTCCAGTTCAAAGGTACAAAAGAAAACGTTCCTTGACCCCACACTTAAGACCACTATTCTTCCATACCTCCATACACTCACCCATCAAAAGATCCTTGGAAGGGAAGATATCTGCACTTCATAGGAAAACAGCAGAAAAGCAAGTTATGAAGAATCACATCCATGAATGGACAGAGCAAAAATCAAAACCTGAGTGATAGTGAGACAGAAGATCAGCAACCTTCACTTATCTCGGAACAAATTCTTCTTACTTGTCACCTATGAAGAGTAACTCATTTTTTGAAAAGTTTATGATTACTCACTGCTCAAGTTTCTCTCTGTTGAGCTATTCTTTGAAATTGGACAGCCTAATACAATATTTCTGAGTTGTTTGAGGACAATCAACAGTTTATTTTTGGGGTGTTTGATAGGACGTAAATTCGTTCCCATCTAAGCCCATTTAGATGGCAAAATACCTTACGTTCCCTCATCTGATGAACAACTTCAGCATAAAAAGCACTTGTTTTAAACATTTGTAACAAAAACACAGTGGGGGAACGTATGGTAATGTATTCCTTTAAAATATATTAAAAGGGGAACGGATTGAAAAGCATTTAATGCACCTGCTCCACTCATTTAATGCCTCTGTCCCTTTTGCAGGAAACGTGAAAACAAAGTCTTCTAAAAGCAAAGGCGGTGCACTACTCAAGCACCAGGAAACGTGAGGAGCAGAGAATCAAGAGTTCTCATTGACCAAGAAGAAAGGCAAGGCATGGGGGGACTGCATAAAATGGCTAATCATCAACAATTACTGTCCCATCAAGCAAATTGCAAAGCTTCTAAACACTGTTGCCACTGCCCTGTCCCTTCATTCAAGAAACTCACGCCAAAGGATTTACAAGACTGTCATTCCTCTTCTGCCTATAAATATGATGTCCCAAACACAAAAACATCATCGAATTCTGGAGGGATTGAAGTCATAAAGGAAGAGATCACTTAGTAGTAGTTAGTAGTTTAGTTTTATATATTTGTAACTATAGTTAAGTGACAACCCTTCTTCTCAGTTCTGTATCATCCCTTAAGACTCCTCACGAGCATCAAACAATCTTCTTCATTTTTATGTTTCGTTGTAAACTGTCTTTCAATTTAATATAAGTGCTTCTTCTTTTCGTTCCATTCGTTATCTCTGAGCTGAATCTCAGGTCTATGGGATTTCAGTTTGGAATAATTATGTTTAAAATATCAGCCATGGGCTGAACTATCTGTGGAACGGATAAACTGTAACATTCTTAAAGAATTATTTTCGAAACTCTTGACTGAAGCTTTTTGTATTTCTTTGGCTAAGTAAGCTATATTCATTATGTATCAATGAAAATTGAACACATACTGAGAAAGGAACTTCCATAAGAAAGGAATTTCAGACAGCTTAGCCATTGGGGGAAGATAGTGTCATGGCAAAAACACTATTGGTCCCCTTAGGAATAAGGGGTCACTTCGTCCACTTTAAGGTTCTGTACTAAGTACCTGTTGGAGTCAAGGGAGCCGTAGGAATATAGAAACTTGTGAGCCATCCAGTCCATGAGCTGAGGAATCAGAGTTGGCAGATAAGAAACTGGGGCAAAGCCAAAAAGTGTTAAGTCTTGAGCAGAGAAAATAACTATTTAAGAATGAAGCAGTGAATCCGTTCCTTCTGTTAAACTGTTTTTAAAACCATCCACCTTGTTGTCTCTTGATTATAGTTATTATTATTTTATTATTTTTACTTTATTTAATCTTGTATCTACCAATCTCCAATGATTATTATCTCACCTTCTTCTAAACAGGAAGGATCACATATATAACGCAGCGAGCAATTGTTTGCCATTAGACTAAACTTATTGTTCCTGAGGAACGTTGTCAGGACAGTAGGGAATGTTTGACCAGACAGTTCATTAACTAACTTTTCTTCTCATTTTCATTCTTTATAAAATAGTATAAGACAATATTTAGAGTTTTATCCTCGTTGGAACGATAATCTGGGCCTTAATACTCCCATTATTACTTGATGCGTGCACTTGCGCACTTGGGTTGGAAGTAAAGGAACGAATCTGTGTTCTATAACTAATTTAGAACAGAGGAACGTCCCCCATCAGAACTCATATTTTTCCACCATCAGCAAACCACCCAACAGTGGGCATTATGGCTGTATTGTATGAGAGTATATGGTATGATGTATATGTGCATTCATTCACATTCATATAGATGTTATATGATCTTGATGTTATGATGATGCACTGATATATGTTATGAGGATCCTGGCCAGTGATTATGGTATGGAGGCTGCCTATGACTTGACTCTGGGGGCTGTATCATACAGAGGTTGTGTTGACTGTCTATGGCTTCACCCTGGAAGTCACACAGGTGTAACTGTCTATGGCTTGATCCTGGAAGTTACACAGGTGTAACCGTCTACAGCTTTGACCCTGGGGTTACACAAGGATGATATGATGATACTATGTTTATGCTGTATGTTTGTATTATATGCTTTATATCTGACTTGTCATGCAGGAAGTGGGCTCAGGGGTTAGAGGATCATCTATGAACCTTGAGCTTACTGAGATGTGGTTATCTCACCCCGTTTGGGGACATCATTTCAGGTACCGAGAGTAGTGGTGATGCTTCTAGGGGCAAGGCCCCCGCATTGGAGTAGTTGATGACGCAGCTGATGATTTTATATTATGTTTAGACTTGAAGTTGGCATGTAGACTTGTTAACATGCTTAATTATTTTATGGAGATTATTGTATGTATTTATTTAGGCTCGTGATTGTATTCTTAGAGCCATGGATTATTTACTGATGCTTTTATACTTTGAATTAATATAGACTTGATGCATGTATTCAGTTAATTTGGGCATGGAGCCTTATTATTTGTATTGACCCATTGAGGGAATTGCAGTCCGTGTGGGACTTGCAAGCTATCTGTTTAAATCATTGTATTAATTAGGTGATCTGTATGTGTGGCACCATGTTTCCAATTATCCTAAATACAGCCGTTATGTTGTCCGTGAGACTCCATCAGGAATGACATTTGATGTCATATCTTGATGGTCAATGGCCACTAATACTGGCTCATGGGATTAATTAGTAGAAGTATGTTTAGATTTACGCTTTCGCAGTATCTCACGTGAACGTTTTTAGAAATATTTTTATAAAATGTTTTGGAAAAAATTTACTCGTATTTTTATACGACGTTTTATTATTCTTTTCAAATAAATTCTTCCGCTGTGAATGTTAAATATCATGTATGTTAACAACCGGAGTACTACGGGGTGTTACATTTATGGTATCAGAGCAGTTTCACCGGGACGTTCACTGATTTATTGCTTAAGTGTTAACTACCTATAGAGTGTTTCTTTGAGTGCTTTGATAATGCATATGTCATCACTTGTATGAGCGTAGCTAACTCATTTTGGGTGTAGTTGTGTGCAATTATCATGGCTCCTCAAAGGAGGACCCATCGGGTAGTTGAGGATCCAACACTGGATCCCGTAGTAGCTGCTCTAGCAGCTCTTCAACAGATTTTGAATACTGCCAGTGAAGCTGATATGCAGAGGTTTGCTGAGGCCAGAGAGACATGGAGCACATGAGGAAGACTGGTGAGGATCTCATGGCTCAGACCAGATTAGCGAACGTGGAGATGATGAGACTATTATTGGCTGAGTTCGAGCAAGACCTCCACTACCTCCACCACCACCATCACCACAGCAGGACATACAGGAGTATTATAGGACACGAGGTAAGGATACTGCAGGAAAGAGTCTCCATAGGAAGAATACTTCCTGGAACGGGAAGAGCAAGGGCTTCCAGGTGAAGCATAATAGAAACAAGTCTAAGAGAAATAGGAACTTTAAGAAAGAAAATGGAAGAGCTGAGAATGGGAAGACTCCTACTTGTGCTAACTGTGGGGTGTCTCATTATGGTGTCTGCCGGATTGGGCAGAATGTATGCTACAATTATGGTCAAGTAGGACATTTTGCTAAAGAGTGCCCAAGGAAAAAGGGGACAAGTTACGGCTATTCAGGCTGTTCCGATGCAGGCTATTCTGACTTTCACTACTATTCAGGAGCATCTAGTACCTTTAGTTACACGAGTTTACGCAATTACCCAGCAGGACACGGAGAAATCTCCAAATTTGATCAAAGGTACAATTTCCGTTGATGGCCATGATTTTGATGCATTGTTTGACTCATGAGCCACCCACTACTTTACTTCGAGTTTTGTTACGAATGGTTTGAACTTACCTAGGTATGCATTTACGCCTCCTATGGTAGTGAAGTCTGCTATCGGAGACTTGGTTTTCACTTCTTTGATGTGTAAGAAAATCAAGTTCAATTACGAAGAGAAGGAATATGTGGTTGATCTGATTGTGCTTAAGGGTATAAATTTGCACATTATTCTGGGCATGGATTGGTTAGTCAAACATGGAGTTATGATTGACTATTGTAGTAGGAAGATTTATTTCTCTGCTAAGAATGAGAAGAAGGACTCCCCATATTTATCGCTGTTGCAGATGATTAAGGCTCTAAATGTGGGAGATGCATGATATATCATGTTACGAGAATTGGTTGGTGTCTCTAAGGAGCTAACTTCTAGTATCGCGATTGTATGTGACGTTGAGGATGTATTTCCAGAAGAGATCCCACAGTTTCCACCAGAAAGGGAGATTGAATTCTCCATTGACCTAGTGCCTCATGTGAGGCTTGTCTCTTTGGCTTCATACCAGATGTCACTAGTGGAACTTGTAGAGTTGAAAAAGAAAATTGAAGATCTGTCCAGTAAGAATTTCATTAGACTTAATGTGTATCTTGGGGAGCACCAGTTATCTTTGTGAAGAAGAAGGATGGAACTATGAGGTTGTACGCGGATTAGCAGAATTGAACAAGGTGAATGTGAAGAACAAGTATCCTATACTCGCAATGATGATTTGTTGGATCAGCTTAAAGGTACTTCCGTATTTTTGAAGATGGATCTTTGTTTCGGATATCATCAAATCCGGGTAAAAGCAGAAGATATTCCAAAGACGGCTTTTCGATCTAGATATTGGCACTATGAGTATCTAGTGATCCCATTTGGGCTTACTAATGCCCCGACCGTGTTAATGAGTTATATGAACTGGATTTTCAAACCACATTTAGATCAATTTGTTGTGATATTCATTGATGATATGTTGATCTACTCTAAGAGTAAGGAAGAACATGCAGAGCATTTGAAGATAGTCCTACAGATTTTAAGGAAGCATCAGTTATATGCCAAACCATCCAAGTGTGAGTTTTGGTTACATGAGATCCAGTTTCTTGGACACGTCAACTCATCTACAGGAGTGGCTGTTGATCCGAGTAAAATTGAAGTTGTGCTGGATTGGGAGAGACCCAAAAGTGTTACTGAGATCCGGATTTTTCTGGGTTTAGCCGGATACTACAGGCGATTTATTAATGGATTCTCCAGAATTGCCTTGCCATCGACTAGATTGACCCGAAAGGGGGTGCCATTTGAATGGACCCTTGGGTGTGATGTGAGTTTCAAGAACTGAAAGATAAGTTGACCATCGCATCGATTCTGATTCTTCTTGACCCAGAAAAGAGATTTGAGATTTATTGTGATGCATCCAAGTATGGATTGGGGTGCGTGTTGATGCAGGAGCGAAAGGTAGTGGCCTACGCTTCTAGACAGTTGAGACCACATGAAGAGAATTACCCCACTCATGACCTTGAGTTAGCAACTGTGGTTTTTGCATTGAAAATATGGAGACACTTCTTGTATGGTGCTACTTTCACAGTGTTTAGTGACCACAAAAGTTTGAAGTACCTATTCAATCAAAAGGAGCTTAATATGAGGCAAAAGAGATGGATGAAATTTCTGAAGGATTATGAGTTTGACCTTCAGTGTCACCCTGGAAAGGCGAATGTTGTGGCTGATGCTTTGAGCAGAAAGACCACGGGTGTGGCTAGCACGATGATTGCAGAGTATGACTTGATTGAGGAGTTCAGGGATTTGAGAATTTCAGTTACACCACTTCAGTCATGAATGCATATATATATATATATATATAAACAAATTTTTATTAGTTGAGAAAAATAAATAAATAAAAACTTATATATATATATATATACTTTTTATTGTGTTCTAACTGATCACGACCTCCTTCTTGCCACTATACATATGTAGTTATCTTTCACTTTGTCCACCTCTCTTGTAATTTTTCTATTATATGAATAATCGTCAATTAGCATTAGGGGTGTTCGCGGTCTGGATTGGATCGGTTTTGGAAGCAAAAATCATCTTATTGTGCAAATCTGATCCAATTAAATCCAATTTTTTTCGGTTTGGATTGAATTGATTTTTCGGTTTTTTGAAAATCCTAAGATTACTTTCATGATTATTGTGCAAATAACATCTTTTGTATATATTGGCTTTGTAGACTTCTTTTTTTAAATACAAAAACATCAGTAAACGATAATATAATTTTTTTTTGGACAATGAGATATCAAGCTCTACACAGATGAAATTTTGTTGATGAGATGTGACTAGATTTTTTCTTGGATTTAGTTGATGGGTTAATAGATCTTGCGTTTAGAAATTTTTGAGCTATGATTGGAAAAATGACTAAGTAGGTAGAGGGGAATTAATATATTGTATCGGTTTGAATTGGATCAGTTTTCATCAACCCATCCGAAAATCGATCTAATCCAATTAAAATTTGCAATTTTTCGATTTTTGATTTATTCGATTATCGATTTTTCGGTTCGGTCACCACGGTTTGAATCGGTTGATGAACATCCCTAATTAGCATGTCTTGTACAAATGCAATGACATGAACAAACTCTCAAAATTGATATCCATGATCAATACTTACTACTCCTTATATTATATATATCATTGGCATTCTAGATTTTGCTCGGGGCAATTAAGTTTTCATCATTCTAATTGCCCTGACCATATATTAATTAGGGCAATTACTATAGAAATTATACAACCAATATTTAATTTCAGTGCTTTATGTCCAAATTATAGCAAGGAGATTTTGGAGGGGGGAGATACTCAACAAAATTAGGGTTCGGTGTTTCTCATATTGTAACAGATAAAATTATCTCCTACACATATAAAAGTATATGGGGCTGATCATGTGAAAAGAAAAAATAAAATGAAAAGATGGGCCCAACACAATTTTATGTGTGTGTAGGAGATAAATTCAACATGAGACATTAAAGCCAAAAAATTATGGTTGAACCAATATTATGAAGACTAGACCCATCATTGACTCAGTTGAAAAGGTTGATTTAAATTTATAAAAAAGTATGTAATAAATATATTAATAATAGTAATAAAATATTACAATAAATTCAATGGCATAGTGGTTGTTGTCATTGAATTCCTCCAATGTATACTGTGTTCAAATCTTTCTAAGTGCTGATGTTCATAAAAAACACCTACCATCATGGAATTTATATTTTGCGACGGTTCATAACTGCCTTTAATATAGCATTCTGCGTCGGTTAGTAATCGTCGTCATTCTGAGTCGGTTCCAACCGTCATTGAATATAGATATTATGCGTCGTTTTACAACCGCCTCTGAAAGCTGTCGTGGAATTGTGATATTCAATTACTGGTCAGTAGGACGTCGTTGTTAGTTATTCAACGACGGTTGGCCCCTGACCGACACGAATTATCTGTCGCAAAACACACATTTTCTTGTAGTGTAAACTCAGTGAAGTAGTGAAACAACAAACTCTGGATATTTCGATTCTTCCATCAGATACGGAATTTTTATCCTTTTATTGTATTCTTCCGTTGTTTTCTTATATTTCCAAACAGTGGATACGGAACATGGTTCTTTCTTGTTTGCCTAGGTGCAAAATTCAAGTGTTAGGAGTTTTACGAGTGTTATTGAGCTGAGTTTGTGCAAGTTGTGATGAATTTGAAACTTGAATTAGTATAAATAGTAGTATTTGGCTAGTGTTTTACAGCATCAGTCATTACCGCAATATCAGAGTATATTCATAGTCTTATTGCTAATACGTTCTATCTTTTCCCTTTTCCATTCAATTCCTAGAGTCCTATCAAGTCAAAATCATGACTGCACCAGAAGTTGTTCGGGGAGTTATATGTGGGGCATTCCTTGGTCTTAGTCCGATTGATACATGTTCCTATGATATCTACTTTGTTAGGTTCAATAAATCCAATGTATGTAATAGAAGGAAAAGAATTTCAGTGTGTGTGACCACGCAAAGTAGTTCAAGATCAAGAATATTCCATGTTTCCAAGAGAATGCATGTGTTTCATAGTACAGATAAAGCTCATCATGGAAAGACTGATTTTGATCGATTAGAATCTACTATGTGCAATTGTAAACGGCTAGAAAGTGTTAGCAGCAATACAATCAATGATCAAGACAGTACCCAGCCCAAGCTGGACTAAAGACTAACAGTGGGTTCTCTTAACGAGACTGTAACTGATAGTACACCACATGTCAAAACATAATAAACTCACCGCTAGAATATATTGGTAAATAAGTCAACTCATTTTCAAAAAATCATAATTTCTGACTGAGGTGTTAGAATCGTGTAGTTCTCGTGAAATTAAAAAAAAAAATTGCCTGATTCGAACACCCGAGTTAAAAATTATGACATTTTGAAATTTTTCAGATAAAATTTCCAAAATTTTGCATTATGTGACATGAAATAATAGGGTACCAAACTATTTATAAGTGACAACGAATTTAGTCTATCATTTCATATCACGACATTTGAAACTCCCTGCCTGACAACAAATATGTCATCTTGACATTTTGGCAAAATTTTACGATAAGATGACTTTCACATAAATATTTTGTGGAAATATGACAATATTGTCAAAGTCCCTTAACTTCTATTCTCGGACAGTGATACTAATTCAATAATATATACATTCGATAAAAAATAATCAACAAAATCATTTTTTTTAAACATCTAGTTTTTTTATTTTATGAATCTATATTAATATAGTTTGTATACCTATTTGAATTGATTTATAATAAAATCTAGGAATTAATATTTCTCATATTATAAGAAATAATTTTATCTCTTATACACACATAAAAATATGTGAGGTCCATATTTTATTTTTTTCTCTCTTTTCTTCACATAGCGGCCCCACACATTTATATATATATATATATATAAAAGACATAAAATTATCTTCTATAACAAAAAAAAATTAATTCCTAAAATTTAATAATCCATTTTTTCCGCGGGGGTGTGGGGGAGATTCGCATAACGTTTAATTTCAACTTTCAGATTTTATTTAACATCTCAAGCCTCAAGGAGACCACTTATTTCATCCGTATAGCTTTAAACCCTCACCTTGAGAACCCCAAAGTGACATGACATTGAAGGACAACCTGGCTCTTTATCCATGGTACACCAGAATTTCGAAACCAATAGATGCAATAAACAATTCCGAGTCACACACAACATGCAATTCCACTGATCTATTCTCCATGCCAAAGGACAATTCAAACAATTCAAAACGTTTAGCATGTAAAGGAATAAATGTTGACCTTGTCTAGAACATGCTAAGCACGGATAAGTATAAACTTGAACATCCGGTCCTCACACAAGTATTAATCAATCCCTTACATCAAACAAACAAAGAACCATTTTCATTTAAGTTCTACACCTCCATTGGTAACCAGAGTCTGTAACTAAGCAAATTTATTAAGGCACCAAACATAAATACAAAGAAAACCAGTGGTACATATTGAGGATATTTTGCAAGGTTTGTGCTGCAAAATACCCACCTCCTCAATCTGAAATTGCCAAGTCATTCTTTCTTTCCTATTCCATTTGACATATTATAGATCCCTCGTCCCTGAACAAAAGGCATAAAACGATGTTAAAAAAGATATACCTCCAGAAATATGAGGAAACTCACTGATAATTTCAATCTGACAAAATCAATATTGATGATATGAAGATTTCTTCTGATAATGAACAAACTTACAATCAGAAACAATGAAGATGCTGCCAAAGCAAGTGGTATTGCAACAGATGTAATCTTATCATATGGCCCTTTCAAGTATGTGTGTTTATGGATACTCTGGTAATACTTTTGCTTCTCAATAAGCTTCTCTCGTGGTCTAAAGGGTGGTTCCGACATCCTGCATAACGTAGTCAATAATTACCTCATAAACGCTTTTCCCCACTATAAAGGGGAAAATAATGAAGAGGATATGACATGAAAAACAAATAAAATTGTACGCCCCAAAAGGAAACTCTCTATAGCTCACAAACATAGCAAAATTGAAAGACATGGTTGAAGCCAAATCACGCATCAAACAAGTGAAAAAATAACAAACGGCACAATACATAAATACACAAGTACATCTATCTAAACGACCCAACCATAATTTATATCAATTAAAGTGGGTTACTTATTTTACCAAAAAAAGAAAGAAAGTGGGTTACTTATAAGAGGTGACCAACATCAAATTATCAATCAGTTCACTAATTTCGTAATACCAAAAGGCCCCAAAACAAAATTTCACATACAAATTTAGCATAAACAACATTCATATATAATGTGATAAAATGTAACATATTATATTAGAAGAGCTTTACACAAACAAAGAAGCAAGTTTCCAAGGGAATAATATTTCTCATACTAAGAGATAATTTTATCTCTACACATATATAAAAATATGTGGAGTCCATATTATTATTTTTTTCTCTTTTTTTTTCATATGATAACATGGCTTTACACATTTTTATGTGTGTATAAAAAATAAATTCTACTATATAAGAAACATCAATCCCAATAACAAAATAGTTTGTTTATTTATTTATTTATTTTTATGAGTTTAATATTTCTCATATTATAAAAGGTAAAATTATCTCCTATATATATACATTCATAAAATATGTGAACTTATTTTTTTTTTTTCTTCTCTCTTCAGATGTACCTCACATACTTATACTTTTATGTACCTCATATACTTATACTTTTATGTGTGTATTATCTCCTACCATATAAAAAACATCAAAAACCTTTATTTATATATCCTCGTCTCTCAAACAAATTGACAAACACCACCCAAGGGCCCTTTGCATCAATACTCAATAGGATGATGTTTGATTAAGGAGAAACCTTGGTTGCCAAGGTTCTATGGAACTCTTATGTCACAACTATACATCCTAATCTACATATTTTATAGTTATACCTTAAGTTGCTGCCAACTGATAGAAAACCCTCCTAGAAGAACGAAATAATTGAGTTTTACTATTAGGACTAGAATGAGTGAGGAATACACAAAATATTAAAGATCATCATTGAACTAGAGGAGCGAATTGACAAGAAATCAAATTAGGCAAAAGAACAAAAAGATTGAAAATCAAAAATGAACTGAAATTATTGAAAAGGAAAAAAGAAAAACCGCAGCAAGATGACCGGAGAGAAGTCACGCTTATGCAGTGCAGAGAAAGGGGTAAGCTTACTTTGAAGGAAAGGAGAGAAAATGGAGAGCACGCTGCAAGCCTTACTAATTCTAGAGTCATCGATTGAGGAAGATGACAATATTATACGCACATTGTCCACTGGTCTTGGTTCCTGGAATCTTCTAATATTCCCATTTTATTCCTCAAT
This sequence comes from Gastrolobium bilobum, assembly GCF_033153095.1. NCBI lineage: Eukaryota > Viridiplantae > Streptophyta > Magnoliopsida > Fabales > Fabaceae > Gastrolobium > Gastrolobium bilobum. The sequence goes on from NW_026899537.1 coordinate 672,895, forward strand.
CATTCTATTTTATTCTTTTTTTTGCTACAGTCCTTATATCTTGTTTTATTCGAAAAACTTCTTATTACTGATTACACAAAGTTCAGTCGCACAAATAATGTTAGATTAAGAAATTGGAAAAACAATGTTACAAAATAAAGAAAATAAAAAGTGAAAGCATCAAGTTGTGTGCGTAATCATTAAAGTTTCAATAATTTTGAATTGAGGATGATTACATTGAATTTTTTTTTTTTTACAAATTACGTTATATCTTATCGATAAAATTTTATTTAAAAATATTTTATCGATAAAATATAATATAATTTATAAATAAAAAATTTATAAATATAATTTTTTTTTTTGAATTTGTGCATGTTTATTTCATTTTTTTTTAAAAAATGTTCAAATTTGTATATTTGTATCTAAGTTGTATGTTGAAATATTTAAGTGTGATGAGTGTCATGTTAGTTAATTGATAATGGGATCAATTAAATAAATATAAGTGGATAGACTTATGAACCTAATTCCTTAATATTTTGGATTGAGATATGATGGATTGAACTTACTTAATATAGAGTTATAACTTTAATTCATCGGTGATGGTCCTCCATGATATACTCCTCCTTGAACCCGCTTGACATTGTCAATTTGCCATTGTTTGTGAAAGTCAATTTAAGCCCCTGTTGATAGTAAATAATAATAAACTAATTCAATTTTGTTTATAAACAAGAGCAGTGTTACACCTTGAATATATTTAGAAGTAATCCTTCAATTCAGGTGCTGCATGTAGGGGTGCTAAATGAACTAGGATCTTTCAATCTTTGATTTGGTTCGTGAAGATCTGAGATTATATGTCTAAAATTAATTATTAGCACCAGACTTGAACTTGTATAAAAATTCGTTTAATAAAAAGGTGGCCTTAGTGTATATATATATATATATATATATATATATATATATATATATATATATTATACTACTGGTAATAGTCCTCTCTTTCTCTTCAATCCATTTCACCCTAATTTATTGGTTAAACAGACTTTTTGAATGATTTTGTTCTGTATTATGTTATTTGGATATACATTAAATTTATGAATATTTATGAAATTACTAGCGTTGTTGATTGTATATTCTGTTTGTAGGAGCGTAAATGGGCTAGGCCGGCCTAAGGGGCCTACGACCTTGCTTATATTAGGCCAGGCTTGGCCTGTTATAAGTAGTAAAATAGAATAGGTCTAGACTTTTAAAAAAATCTATTTAGAAAACAGGCCATAGGCTTTTTTTGTACATGTCGGACCTATAAGCCTACAGGCCGGCCTATATCATATTATTTGTTTAAAATATAATAAATAAAATTATTATTTAATAATTTTGAATAATAAAATAATATTATTTTAGTTATTCATTTAATTGTTGTATGTTTAATAGGGTTAAACAGGCTAACAGGCCTAGGCCAAGACTTTTATTTTTTGAATATAGGTCAGGCTACACTTGTAATTTGGAGCCTACACAAGCTAATAGGTCATACCCAATGTTTTTTACACAGGCTTGGCCTATTTAAGCCAAAGCCTAGCCTAGCCCAGCCCAGCCCAGTCCATTTACACCCCTATCTGTTTGGATAAATTTTTGTTCTCTTATTTTTTTTAAACAGGCTAAACCAGGCTTTTATTTTTTGTAAATAAGTCAGGCCACATGCTAATAATTATATTTATAACAAGTAAGAGGCTTGGTCAGACTAACATAATCAAACACAGACTTAGCCTTCTAAAATCAAACCTCGGCTCGGCTCGTTAACACCCTGCACGAATCCTTATATTTTTTTAGTTGATATTTTGTATACAAAATGTTTGAGTTTTAGTGTAATAAATGTAAATAATAAAATTTTATTATATTTTGTATTTTGATTGAAAATACAAAATTTGCTATTATGATAGCATAATATAAAATAAAATGTTCAAATTTATGTATGAAATGTGTAAAAATATTTAATTTATTAGCAGGTAATTAATATTATGTTCAAACTCATGCACGATAAGTCATATAAATTAATTTATCTATTATGTTCCAAAAAAAATAATTTTCTATCAATGACTAGGAATTGTAAAGATCAATTAAAAAATATGAAATTATGAAATAAGAAATTACCCGAAATAATTATTTAAAAATCTCTTGTTAAATATAACAATATATAAAGTATAGTAGTAGTATACATGTCTCCTTAATAAGAAAACCTTCTCCCATAAATGTTTTGTTTGACAGAAGTTTGTAACATAACCTTTATTATTATTATTATCATTTTTTTTTTTTTGTACAAACCTTTATTCGATCAGGACAACACTTTTTAATTGAAAAAAGTGTTAGAGGAGCGTAATTTTTTATTTTTTTTTTGGTAATAGCTTTTTTAACAAAGTGATTCATGTAAATTCCTGTAAAAAAAATAATATTCCTTATTAATTTATTTTATTTAACAGTTATCCTTGACTGAATTTTATTAAAATTTTAATTATATATCTTTTCTTGAATATTACTTTTTTAATAAAAAGCAAATCTCTCTGTTTATCCCGCACAAAATGCAAATAGAATGGGGTTTCGTTAAAAATAGAGTAGTGTCGTTTGGCACTTTGGCTATCGGATTGAACATGAAACGCCAGATAAACCTTGCGTTTTGGGTCCAAAAACCCTCTTAAAATATTTCCTATCGAGAAGGAAAAAGAAAGACCGAGAAAGAGAAGGAAAATAAACGATAAGCAAAAGCTTAACCACCTTTCACCTTTGAATTTTGATGTGATGATATAATTTACATGAAATATGATTAACTCGTTGCCGATTCTCTGTTAAGATCCTTTCTCTCGGGATCCTTTATCATCAATCACAGGTACGATTTTCCCAGTCGGTTTCCATTTTTTTTCCCGTGATGATAAACTCAGTGAAGTAGTGAAACAACAAACTCTGGATATTTCGATTCTTCCATCATATACGGAATTTTTATCCTTTTTTTGTATTCTTCCGTTGTTTTCTTATATTTCCAAACAGTGGATACGGAACATGGTTCTTTCTTGTTTGCCTAGGTGCAAAATTCAAGTGTTAGGAGTTTTACGAGTGTTATTGAGCTGAGTTTGTGCAAGTTGTGATGGATTTGAAACTTGAATTAGTATAAATAGTAGTATTTGGCTAGTGTATGTTTTACATCATCAGTCATCACCGTAATATCAGGGTATATTCGTAGTCTTATTGCTAATACGTTCTATCTTTTCCCTTTTCCATTCAATTCCTAGAGTCCTATCAAGTCAAAATCATGACTGCACCAGAAGCTGTCCGGGGAGTTATATGTGGGGCATTCCTTGGTCTTAGTCCCATTGATACATGTTCCTATGATATCTACTCTGTTAGGTTCAATAAATCCAATGTATGTAATAGAAGGAAAAGAATTTCAGTGTGTGTGACCGCGCAAAGTAGTTCAAGATCAAGAATATTCCATGTTTCCAAGAGAATGCATGTGTTTCATACTACAGATAAAGCTCATCATGGAAAGACTGATTTTGATATATTAGAATCTACTATGTGCAATTGTAAACGGCTAGAAAGTGTTAGCAGCAATACAACCAATGATCAAGACAGTACCCGGCCGAAGCTGGACAAAAGACCAACAGTGGGTTCTCTTAACGAGACTGTAACTGATAGTACACATCATGGAGAAGCAATTGGGGTAGATGGAAATGTAAAACATGAAAATGGAGGTTTTAACAAGTTTCCTAGTGATGGACTCGTTCAAGATCCATTGCACAAGGTCGGTGAGAATTCAATTGAGGATGAAGCATGGAATTTACTGAGGGACTCTATTGTTTATTATTGTAATAATCCCGTTGGAACTATTGCTGCTAATGACCCTAGCAGTACTAGTGTCTTGAACTATGATCAGGTCTTTATCCGTGACTTCATACCTTCTGGAATAGCTTTCCTCTTGAAAGGAGAGTATGATATAGTGCGGAATTTCATTCTTCATACCCTTCAGTTACAGGTGATGTCTTGAACTTTTCAGGATAATTAATTCATTCAAATAATCATGCTTGCTGGTCAAGCTAACCATGTTTTGTTGGCAGAGCTGGGAGAAAACCATGGATTGTCATAGTCCTGGACAAGGATTGATGCCTGCTAGTTTCAAGGTGCGGGAAATTCCCCTTGATGGAGATGATTCTGCAACTGAAGATGTCTTGGATCCTGATTTTGGTGAAGCTGCAATTGGTCGTGTTGCACCAGTTGATTCTGGTAGGCAATTTTTTCTATCCTATGGTTCTTACTTCTTATTTCATACTTTGTTATTTTTTTCAAACATATATTAATTATCATGCTGTAGTATTAACAATATATTATACTACTGTTAGGACTTTGGTGGATTATATTGTTGCGAGCATATGGGAAATGCACTGGAGATTTATCTGTGCAAGAGAGAGTTGATGTGCAAACTGGAATCAAGATGATTTTAAAGCTGTGTCTAGCTGACGGTTTTGATATGTTTCCAACTTTGCTGGTTACTGATGGTTCATGTATGATAGATCGTCGCATGGGAATACATGGTCACCCCTTGGAGATACAAGTTAGTACTCATTAGTTTATATTTTTGCTTCTAAAATTGCCACCTTCTTATAAGGATATGGACCCTTTGAGAAATTTTTGATGATTTTAAGAGCCAATATCAGTACTCACTTAAAACCAATATGCTTATTTAATACTATAGCCTTAATTTCTGTTATTAATGTCCAATGTTCAATAGGCATTATTTTATTCAGCACTTCTGTGTGCACGTGAGATGCTTACTCCTGAAGATGGATCAGCTGATCTTATCCGAGCGCTTAACAATCGTCTTGTTGCATTATCATTCCATATAAGGGAATATTACTGGATTGATATGAGAAAACTCAATGAGATCTACAGATACAACACAGAGGAATATTCATTTGATGCTATTAACAAATTCAACATCTATCCAGACCAAATTCCTTCATGGTTGGTGGAATTTATGCCAAGTAAAGGAGGCTATTTGATTGGAAACCTGCAACCAGCTCATATGGACTTCCGTTTCTTCTCTCTTGGAAACTTATGGTCCATTGTGAGTAGTCTAGCCAATACAGATCAATCACATGCAATTTTAGACCTTATTGAAGCAAAATGGGCAGAGTTAGTAGCCGACATGCCATTCAAGATATGTTATCCTGCTCTCGAAGGCCAGGAATGGCGGATTATAGCAGGAAGTGATCCCAAAAACACGTAATGGTGCTAGATATTACTCTCTATTATGTTATTCATCCTAGTTACAATCATTTATATCGACCTTTAATTTTTCTTGCAGTCCTTGGTCCTACCACAATGCAGGCTCGTGGCCAACTTTGCTCTGGCAGGTTAGTCCCTGGTCCTACCTTTCATTTCTCTTTATGTATACATGCTATATCACTTTTTTCTCGTTAGCAATTCTGTCCTCTTCTGTTTGATATCTAAAAACTGTAAGCTGAATTGTTTGAGGAAAATAGGAAAGGCAGAAAGGGTATCCAAAAAACTTTTTACATTCAATTTCAATCTAAAACCCAATTGGCCAGTTCAGCTATTTTGCTTTTCTTGTCAAAATATATTTGTCTTGAGCTTACAGGAATATAATATTTTGATCTTTTGAAAGAATTTATATCACCTGAGATCTGTGATAGGGAACAGACCACTTGGTTTTTATAAACTCACATTTTGTGTGTAAACTTACATTACAAAGCAACAGGCTCGAAGCAGAAGTTCAATTTTTTCACTCGATTTCACTTACTATACATCACAAAGCTGGCTGGAAGTGGACTTTGTGAATTAATAGATTATTACATTTTTTTTCTTCTTTTTTGCAGCTTACCGTAGCATGCATTAAGATGAATAGACCAGATATTGCTTTAAAGGCTGTCCAAGTTGCTGAGAGGCGGATATCGAAAGACAAGTGGCCTGAATATTATGATGCTAAGCGAGCTAGATTTATTGGGAAACAAGCACGGCTTTTTCAAACCTGGTCTATTGCCGGATACCTTGTAGCAAAACTCCTCCTTGCCAATCCAAATGCTGCTAACATCGTCATTAGTGAAGAGGATTCGGAGCTTAAAAATGCCTTTACTTGTATGATCAGCGCCAACCCAAGAAGGAAACGTGGTAGGAAGAAACAGAGCTTCATAGTATGAGCTGGTCTCGTGAAATAGATAGTCCTACCAAGGAAACGGTTTCTGTAAAATAGTGCTACCAGGATTTTGTTGAGTTTTGGTTTCATTTGGATAAGTGATATTTCTTGTAACATACAAATTAAAATTTGTAGTGAGGGTGACGTGATTACAAAGATATGGTTCTTATAGTTAATTCTGTTAATTGTTATCCTGCAAGTAGTAGCCCAATCGTAGTTCTCTCTTGAAATTTAGTTCACCCACGGTGGCCCAATCGAAGTATTGAAGGGAATCAAATTAAATTTGAAATGTTACTTTATAATCGAATAATATCTAGTGTGAAAAAAGTTTGTCATATCTCGTACGTATTAATCGTTGTCTTGGGAATTATTTGGTTATGTAATAGTTGTCGTATGTATTAATGCAAAACTTCTCCAAGAAAATATAATACGCTTAATCAACAAATGTTCAGTAAAAATGTTCAAATCATTAAATCCATGCACAATCCACGTTATTTATCGAGAGGAGATCCTATGTTACCGAGGGCTCATCTATTGCATACACTTCGATGGCGGAAAAAAATAATAATAAAAACAAAAGAACATCAATAGAGCTTGTAAACTGATTCAGTAAGATTTATGCATAATGAAAAACAATCATCTATTGCATACACTTCGAAGGCGGAAAAAATAAAAAATAAAAACAAAAGAACATCAATAGAGCTTGTAAACTGATTCAGTAAGATTTATGCATAATGAAAAACACTTTGATCCATGCAGTGAGTAGAGAATATGTACCCTACATATGAGGAGTGATGTAATTTACATAATAAAGATTCGAAACTGTAATTGTATATTTATCTGCACATCACAAGCTCGTATACGTTGAACAACCTTTTGAAGTTCCTATAAGAAAAACCTGCGTTACTTTATGAATATATCATCATATAAAAATAGGATGGATGACTCATTAACAAGTACGGTGCAAACGTAGGAAATAAGTGATGTATCAAACCCTTTCGCCAAGCAGCATGAGTTAGTTAAATTGCAAGGATCAATCAGAAATTAGCAATCACCAAAATCAATAAACAAAATGCATAATTTATTTTATTTTATTTTTGAAGATATAAGGATTCGTTTATTTTGAGTAAAATCAGATCGGGAATAGATCCTCTTCGATGTGATTTCACATAATTAGGTGATATGAATGATTTTTAATCATTGATTAGACAAATCACAAGTTATCTTTTCTTACCTTGTATTTTAGTCTTTTTTTCTCTTTCGTTTATCGTGGTTGATTTGTTTAAGATCCTTTCGTATAATCTAATTATGTGAAATCACATATGAGAAATCTTGAGGGCTGGCACAACTAGTAAGCGAGATGTGTCAAGGAGCAAATTTTTGGATTCGATTTCTAGGCAAAACAACCTGGTCTAGTTGCAAAAACATTTGCGCTCTATATCACAAAGGGAATTAGTTAATAACGGTAATTCGGGTTAACACGAATACATTCAACATAGATACAAAATAAATTTGAAAATAGATCAAAACCTTTAACATGAATTTGATCTGTTTATTTTGCGGTTGACACAACATAAATAATCCGTCAACCTTAAAGTGTATCGCTTATTTTGCAAGGAGGACATGACATGATACAAATAATTTGTCAACCTCAAAGTGTGTTACTTATCATGCGAGCTTATAAGGCACGAATAACTAGGGGTGTTCGCGATCTGGATTAGATCGATTTTGGAAGTAAAAATCATCTGATCCAATCACTTCAGTTTGATCATGTAATCATCCATTCGGTTTGGATTTTTTTTCAAATTCGATCCGATCCAAACCAATTTTTTTCGGTTTGGATTGGATCGGTTTTCGGTTTTTTGAAAATCCTAAAATTTGTTTTATGATTATTGTGCAAATAACATCTTTTGTATATATTGGCTTTGTAATTTTATTTTTTTAAAATACAAAAGCATTAGTAAACGGTAATATAATTTTTTTTTACAATGAGATATGAAGCTTTACATAGATAAAATTTTGTTGATAAGATGTGACTAGATTTTTTCTTGGATTTAGTTGATGAGTTTTGGGTTTGGAAATTTTTGGTCTATGATTGAGGAAAGACTCAATTAGATAAAGAGAAAGTAATATATTGGATTGGTTTGGATTGGATCAGTTTTCATCTACCATTCCGAAAATCAATCCATCCAATTAAAATTTGCGATTTTTTTTTTCGATTTTTCAGTTTTCAATTTTTCAGTTTATTAGGTTATCGGTTTTTCGATTCGCTCACCGCGGTTTGAATTGGTTTGGATTGGTTGTTGAACATCCCTAACAATAACATTCATATTGAAAGTTGTTTTCATCAATGTCGTGTTGACACAAAACGATACAAATAACCCTAAAATTATTAACACAATTCAATTTTGCATTTGAAAATTAACACGCAACATAATATGAATTTTTCCGTGTGAACTTTTATAAACACAAAAATAAATTTGAAATTGAGTCGACCCGAATATAAATTTCTCGCATTGTGCCAGGTTGTGGACAAATCTTGTCATCCTACGATTCGTGTCATCTAGAGTGAGGATACCCGAAAAAAAAATTATACATGAGAATATCCAACTTCAAATCATTTACATAACTTAGGTCACCCTCCCTTTCCTCCTGAGTAAGTATAAGGTGTTAATTAAAGTTCAGGAATTTCAATATTATCGATCAAAAAATGGTCATGTCTCACTTCAATGTTTCGCCAGAGACCATTTCGATCTTGTCATTGGCTAATTTTCCCCTTCAATTGCTCCACAGCCCCCCCGACAGACACACACACACACAACCCAATCCCAATCCCAGTCTATCATTGTAATTTATTCAGAGTTGGATACCTAAATATGTGACAGCATCACGTGGACTGCATTTGCTTGAGCGATTTGCCCTCTTACTACCAAAACGTGATGATTTATCCAAACCAAATTCTTAATTATTGGATGAATTGGTCATGAAGACATACACACAAAACAAAATTAAGCGAAAATTCATGAGACACCAGTTGGCTGTTTCCCTATTGAGCTTCTGTCCATTAAAGACCTTAGAAGGAAACGGCTACTCGAACCCAAACAAAAAATATCACTTATTAACTTATAGGTTTAGTGTGTCTCGTTCAAAAAGACATAAGTTGTGTCTTTTTAGTGATTTGCACAGAGTACGACAGATCGTATTTTGTGTAATTCTGAAAAGTTACTTTTTTTTTTCACTTACACGTCAACAATGTGACTGGAGAAAGAAAAAAAAAGTAACTTTTCAGATTTACACAAAATACTACTGATCGTACTTTGTGTAAAACACCTAAAATAACACAAGTTTGTGTCATTCAAAAAGGATACTTCATTTTCCTTAACTTATATTATTATAACCATAATAAGCAAACTCTGCAATTTAATAATTAATTACAATTAACAACCATCATCATGCATGGACCCCTTTGCTGTGCTTGGGCCAGGTTAAGTTGGACTTGAGCAGGTGGTTTTAAGTGGTTGTCTTTTCTGGTCATGATTTGTTGAAACGTTAATTTTCCAATTGTCATGAAAAGTGAGGGGGTCTTGAATTAAGACATGACTCATGATGGCCACAATTGATTTCGGGTTTCTCTTACATATATAAATTAGTATAAATTCATGGGATAACATTGGTCTTATATCTAAAAGGGAAACGATGACCCATTGCATGCATATTAATTAGAAGTGGAAGCTTCGGTTAGTGCGTACTATTCAATAAAGATCTGTCTGTATTCTGCAAGTAGTGACCTTCATTACATTATGATATTCGGCTCACCCACTAACAATGAATAGCATAATGAAAAAATGAAAAAGAAAAGCCAATACTATTTTGTATAAGGTGTATCTTTTTCTTTTAAATTTATTTATTAAATAAATATTTTGTGGGGGGTAAATAAATAAGGATTCATTTACTATAATATTTTTTCTAGAATGAACATCTCAACTTATACATAAATAATACTACAATGTTAAAAAAAGGTTTGAAAAATTTAGTTAGAATTGTATAAGATTTAAGGGGGGAAATCTAATATATTTGAGAGTAATATTATCAACAACTGAGATTTTATTTAGTATTTATTACATAATATTTAAAATTTAATTCAATGCCCTATATTTATGTAGTCTAAAGATTGAGTGTAACAGTCTCAAAGTATATAATAATTTATCATATTTAAAGACCACTTGTATATTTTATTGGATTGGGTGGAATACTCTCAAAGTATACAAGACCACTTGCATATTTAAGGAGAAAAAACAATTCTAAAATATTATTGTCTTTTTTTTGGAAATATTCCAATCGGTTCATTGCTTCGCAACTAATCCAATTCGGGACGGATCCAGGATTAAGGCTTTAAACCCCTCCCAAATGTGGTACTGAGGAGATTCGAACGCATGCTCTCACCTCCACCTGCTTAGCTCCCATGCGCACACTGAGCTACCACCATGAGCTAAAATATTATTGTCTTTAAGTATGCGTATAAGAGCGCATCTATATAACCTTGAGTCTTAGTATATTAAAATTATGATTCACTTTAAATTAAACGAATGATAGATATATTTTAACAACACTTTAAAGACAAACACATTTTATAAAAGTCTTATCACATCAAAGAGTTAATAATAATGTCAACTCCCTAAAATTTTAACTTCTAATATTTTCCTTTGTAAATTCATGGGTGTTTCTATGTGTTTGCTTCAAATTCACCTTACCATAAAGTTTAAAGAAAGAATTTGTTATGAACTAGATCCATATCTCAACAGCCCATCAAACAGAAGAGAAGTATAACTTAATAATCCAATCATTAGAGGATCGAGGGATAAAATTCCTATCCCAACAACCATATCAACTAGCTAACAACAATGAGGTATCCAAGGCCCATATCCAAGAAGGTAAACGCTATAAATAAAAGCATACTCTCCAAAAGAATAACATGGCATATACATCTCAAAAGATAATAAAATCATGAATCATGTCATGTACATATCAAAATACTAGTCTAAGATCACATGTCATATCATGTCTCTACCCTGGCTTCCTACCATGCGATGTCTCAGCACCATCAGTCTCTGTACCTGAAATATATCCCCACATGGAGTGAAATAATCATCTTAGGAAACTAGGGATCCTTGGAGGACTCCTCCACCCCTAAGTTCACTTCAAGTATAATCACAATATAAAACAATATATGCATCAGAATATATATATCATGAATGTGTGCGATAATATATTCTACCGGCCAGAGAACCTACAATGTATGAATTATGCAAGGAATCATCGTCTTGCAATATACCAAGTATAAGGAATTATCGTCTTATACTATGCACAAGGAATCACCGCCTTGTGTGACACACAAACAACATACATATACATGCATCATATCACCAAATCCATTTTCAAAACATACCATATGTAAAAACCACCCTCCCTCGGAGTTTGTGGAACAAACGAGAGATTAATTCCAAGGATTGAAAGCTTACCTGTAGTAGCCTCCAACCAAAGCCTACTTCAAGCCCAAGTAAGGTCCGCAAGAATTGCACTTGAGTATCAACTCTATTTTATCTCTACACACAAAACCTATTTCAAAGGTGAAGTGTAACATCCCGGGCGTTGACGAGGGCGGAGAGTGATCGTTGGTGCGAAAGGGCATGGACAAGGAGCGGCTCCTGGCAGACTTCCAGCGACGGGGGTACATGAATGAATCGAATCAACATCCGAAAGAGAGGGATTTTAGAGACTGTGCTGGTATGGGACAGTACAGTTGAGAATAGCTTATAAGAATTAATTGGTACTACCTATACTAACAAGATGCATCTACTTTTCGGTAGCCCAGAATGGAAGAACTCCATAGTTAAGCATGCTTGACTTGGGGCAATTCTGGGATGGGTGACCTCCTGGGAAGTTTTCCCGGAAAGTGTGCGAGTGAGGACAAAGCACACTGAAAAGTCTTGTGTTAGTGTGTGGGGACAGTCGTTGATCCTTGCAAGTTGCCAGGCGTTACATGAAGGGTATCTTTAATCACATATATACATATAACAAACAAGTAAGTCTCATCATCAGACCAATGTTTGCTACTTACCTCAACCTCTAGCGGTCAAGAACCCATGTCATGTTCCATTACTTAATCGAATCCTTGATCTATCTCCACAAGCTCACTTGGTTTCACATTATAAACCAATGAACACATAGCCATCAATATCAAAACTTGTAAGACTTAAGATTTCCACTTAACCATAAGCAATATTTACTTGGTGGAGACTTAGATTCATAGTAGGTTGTCTCTAATTAACCTCATTAAGCCCCTATTTCAGTCTTAGAACGATTCTCATGTAAAAATATCATTTTTCTCGAAAACATGACAATTTCTGGATATTTCTCGGGGGCATATCCAGTTATTATATCTGGATATTTTGCGTCAGTAAGCAGAATCAATAACCATCACAAAATGGATTCCATTTTACCCCAATATACAACAAAATACCACTTTCCCAACACCCTAGCATGCATTTCTATACATGGGTTCATATTCCAATATTTCATTTATCGAAACCCCAATTTCCTTTAACCTAACTCATGAAATTTCCATAAAACACAAAGGAAGGGTTATGTTTTCTCACCTAGAAGCTTCTACACAAATAGTTAATGGCAACCCAAGTTTTTAATAGTGGAATACTCCTTCCCCAAGCTCCAAATTCGAAATGGCAACTCCTTAGGTGAGTTTTCTTCTCCAAAACTACCAAGCTCTTTGTTGTTTCTAATTGGGAAGTGATGGAAGATGAAGATGGTGGGGATTCTCTCTTGTTTTTAGAGTGAGAGGTGAAACACAATGGTGAGGAAGAAGAGAGCTCTCCTTCGACTATGGAGACTACACCCGCGTGAGAAGAAGAGAAATGAATGAGAGAGTGTGTCTTTTGTTACTTTAAGTGAGTTGTAACATTTAATTGGGTATAAACTTATCTATCACACTTTAACTCTTTTTAAAACTTAACATTTTGGTTCATAATATTTTTGTCATGCTATGCTCTATTTTATCTGAGTCTCGAGTAATTTTGTTTATCCATATTTTTATCCCAAAACTATCATTGTTCACACTTTTTTTCTCCAAAAAGGTGATTTACTTTATGTAAATTAGAATTCTCATCTAATTATCCCCTTTAATTATTAATTAAATTCCAAAATTCAGAATTTAGTGATTTAGGTTACTATATTCACGGTCTAACCAGACCAAACATGATTCAAACAAAATATTGAAACCTCATGTTTTTTCAATAAATAAATAAATAAATATTTATTTATATATATGGGAAAAATATTTATCCTTTTAAATGACACAACTTACATCATTTTACTCTCACAAAGAGGTGAGACCCACACCTTTATTTTTATTTTTCAACTCTCTCTCCTCCTTTATCTATCTCTTTCTCTCTCTTAAAATGACACAACTTTACATTCTTTAAAATGACAAACAATTTTCCCTATATATATATATATATATATATATATATATATATATATTGAAATCTCGCAACAAGTGACAAATTATTTAACTATTATATGAAAAAAATATCAATTTTTATAAATTTTTTTGGCTTTAATGTTTCTACAGTGAATGTAGATAAGTTATCTATATTCACTCCCAAAACAACGTCGTTTTGAGTTGAAAAATTAAAAAATTATAATGAGAAATACTATTATAATCCTGAAATAAATTATAATTACAAAAATATTTTGATTTTCACCCCAAACCGAGGTTGTTTTGGGCACAATATAGTTAAATTATCTATTTTGAACCCTATTTTTTTTTTTCATAAAAATTAATCATACAAAAAAGTTACAACTTTTTACGGTTGAAGATTGTAAATAACCTGAAGGCCCATTTTCAAAATAGGTTATTCTAGATAATTATGGCCCATACACACACATATTTTGCTTAACCCAACCCCTTATAAACTCAAAAACTCTCTCCCAAACACTTCCATTCCCTCTTCCCAACACAATGGACCCATGGCTCGACGATCTCGCCGACGACCTCCAGAGCCTAAGCTTCGCCTCCACAGCCACCACCACTGCCACCGCCGACATCAAACGGAGCACAAGCTTCGGCTCCGAAACCACCACCTTAACCGCCTCCACCTCCGCACACCTGCCAACGGCCCCATCACACCCCGCCACATCCAAACCCCACGCGCCCTCCTCCGACCCTCGCTGGGCCGCAATCCACCGGATCCGATCAGAGTCCCCCAGCCGCCGCATCCTCCCCTCCGACCTCCGTTTCTACCGTCGCTTAGGCGCCGGGGACATAAGCTGCGTATACCTTGCCGAGCTTAACGACGGCCCGGTGCCGGCGATTTTCGCCGCAAAGGTGATGGACAAGAAGGAGCTTGTGAGTCGCAGCAAAGAAGGGAGGGCGAGGACAGAAAGGGAAATACTTGAATTGTTGGATCACCCTTTCTTGCCAACTCTTTACGCCGTCATTGACGCCCCCAAATGGCTCTGCCTCCTCACCGAGTTCTGCCCCGGCGGCGACCTCCACGTCCTCCGACAACTCCAGCCCAACAAACGCTTCCTCGAACCCGCCGTCAGGTGCGCACGCGCGTTACCCGCTTCCACTTTTATCATTCATATTTTATTGTTTGTACTATGTTATTGTTTTTTTTGTTTGGGTGAAGGGTTTGAGTCAGTGAGTGAGTGAGCCTGTGAAAAGTGTGAAAACTGAAAAGCGAAAAACGAGGATAGAGTGTGGGATCCGGTGTGGGCGTGCGTAGCCTCGTTGAGATCTTGAACCGCTATCATAAATCATAACCAACGATGAAACCTGAAAGTGTGGGACCCACTCGCTGTCACCATCACTCGCGGTATTCTTCTCCGGCGACCTTATTCTCCCTTAAATCAAATTTAAGTCTGATAAAATTAAACGAAGCCGTAAACATAATTTTTTTTTTTTTTTTTTCTATCTAGGTGATTATTGAATTATGAACAATTGAACATAACTCGCGGCATAAAATAGGTGAAAGATTGAATGTGAATTATATGTAGTTAAAGGTGGTAGTGGAAGATTCATAAATTAAGAAATAATCATTAATCATTATTCGTCTATCAAAATTGTGCATAAATTATAGGTAGGTCAACGGACAATTAATTGGTGACGTGGCTTTCCAGCTTAGGGTCACTTATTACTTTACTTTTTAACCGTTCGGTTCGGTGTTGTGTCTGAGCCACCACGTGTGGTTGGTTAAGGAATAATAATTGGTTAATCATTCTTGCATGTGCCTACAATTTAGGTAAAACGCTACTTTCGAAAGTCAAAACGACACCTTCCAAGGTCAGCAGCTACTCATCACTCCTTCGTTTTACTGACTATATGATACGCTACCATTCTATTGGCTTTCTATTTCGTCTTTGTAGTTTGTGACCAGCAAATTAAGGAAAATGAAATTATGGTATGGTGATCCAGCATACCTGAACTCTTGCCAGCTACAAGCTCTTTCTTTCGTATTAAATTTTATATTACTACTATTTTTATTTATTTATTTTTGCGAGAATAATCTTAAAATATGTTTATTGTGTTTTTTTAAAATCTATATTTGTAAAATATCAAATCTTCAATTTTTGAAAATATCAATTTTACAAAAATATGTGAGGAATTCATGGGTCATCAACCCAAAGATCTCCGGGGAAATCGAAATAATTTATCCTCGAACCCAGAAAATTTTGCGGGATTTCTGGATTTTTATTTTATTTTAATTAAATGGGAGGTTAATCATGCAGTGGTCCCTCATTGGGATATGTTCTTCCAAAATCGGGTTCTAGAATTCGCAACCCTGTTATTAGTTTTTTTTCTTTTATTTTAACAAATTTTTCTGTTACGTAACGTAGATTTGCGTTTGACTGTTCCTTCATATGTTCCTGCTTTATGTATTTTTTTTTTGTTTTAAAAAAATATTCATAGCTTGTCTCTTTCGTGACCGTTCAAGAATTTTATTTTATTTTATTTTATTTTATTTTATTTTGTTTTGTTGCGGATGCTTTTTACGTGATTAGGAAAACTCTTCCTACCAATGAAAGCAAAAGCCGTGTCTTATTTCATATGCATTCAACCTGATTTTTTTTTTTTCTTTATTAGAAATTATTTCGAAATTCAATATGCTATCTTTTGGATGAAGAGTTATTTTCCCGCTTTTGTTTTGTTGTCATTATATGCACTTCTAATGTGAAACATACAACTTTTTGAATTAACTCTTGACATACATATGGTAGTGTCTTTGACATTTTTTCATTTTCTTTTCAATAATATTATTATTGCCCGGAAGATATTTCGCGCAGCATATGGAAAATTCAAAAGCAAAAAAACATTTCTATCCTAATAATAGTATAATTCTCTTAGACAAATATTCTCGCACAACAAAAAAATCAGAATTCAATGATATCCTAATAATTCAATTGATATGTTATTAGCCTAATAATTAAGAATAGACTACGGCAAGACAATTGATGTCCCTGTCTGATCCTTATTATCCCTTCGGTAGGCCTAACCTAACAACGAAATATACTTATCACTTATGCATATTTTGTGTCATGTTGTCCAATAGTCTTCTTTTAGGCATTAGAGATAGCATTATTGCATTTTTTTTTTTCTTCCAATTGTAGACCAAGCTTCTTCTTATTTATCCAAACACTTATATTATAAGCTAATTCCGGTTATCATTAACTTGTCTTACTTTGGATTTAATTAGCATACTATAGTTAATGCTAATTCCACTATTCATCTCGTGGTGTTTACAGGTTCTACGCATCAGAGGTATTGGTGTCAATTGAATACCTTCACATGTTGGGGATAGTGTACCGTGATCTAAAGCCTGAGAACGTGTTAGTTCGATCAGACGGTCACATCATGCTGACTGATTTTGACCTCTCATTAAAATGTGATGATTCCAGACCAACGGCCCAGATCATCTCGGCTCAAAACTCTCCTCTCGTAGTTAAGGAACCCAAAGTTGAACCCTCTCAATTCACCTCCTCTTCGTGCATATTACCCAACTGTATAGTCCCTGCAGTGTCGTGTTTCCACCCAAAACGCAAGCGGAAGAAGAAGCAAAAAGAGCGTAGTGGGCCTGAGTTTGTGGCCGAGCCCATTGATGTTAGGTCCATGTCATTCGTTGGGACCCACGAGTACTTGGCTCCAGAGATCGTGTCCGGTGAGGGACACGGTAGTGCCGTGGATTGGTGGACCTTAGGGATATTTATATTTGAATTGTTTTATGGTGTCACACCCTTTAGGGGTATCGACAATGAGCTAACCCTAGCAAACATTGTGGCTCGAGCACTTGAGTTCCCAAAGGAACCCACCGTGCCAACCATAGCAAAGGACCTTATCTCACAATTATTGGTTAAGGACCCTTCGAGGAGGCTAGGGTCAACAATGGGGGCTTCCGCAATCAAGCACCACCCATTTTTTCAAGGTGTTAATTGGGCATTGCTAAGATGTACAACACCACCCTTTGTGCCCCCACCTTATACTAAAGAAGCTGTGTCTGATGAAAGTTGTCCACAGACTCCAATTGATTATTATTGATGATGATAGGTGGAGGAAAAGTACAGTTAATAAGATCATAGTTCCACGAAATTTAATTAATCATTTTCCATTTTTCCTCTTCTTCTTGTTCTTTTTCTTAGTTAATTTTTTCACCACACTCGTGTCTTTATATTTAAGAGGCTTAAATGGAAAAGTGTACTTGTCAACCAATTATGGTAATTAAGCTTGATGACAAGTAATGGGGTGGAGTGGCGTGCCATGTGGAAGACTTGAAACCGTACTTGGTTGGTGATTTATAATGTGGTTGGTGTTAGAAGTTACACGTGATTTTAATATTTTTGATGAGTTTATATAGACATTAATAGGGGCTGTGAGATATTAAGGTCAACAGAGATATGGGCTACAACGAGATCAGACAACGTATGTATAAACAATGACATTGACTTTGGAAGAGCTAGCTAGGACGAGAAAAGCGCGGTGGCATCGCGTGGTCGGTTATCTAATTGATCGAGGACGGGTCCGGGGTTGCTGAGAGCCACGTACAAGACCATGCCATTTTATGTTTTTTGTGGCATTCTTATTTGTGAAGAACATGCATCAGACCACGTGAAATGTCGTGTTTTACGTGTACATGACAAATGTGGGTCTTGGTTGGAGCCACTAGCTGGTGATTATTGAGAATCATCCTTCCTTTTATATTTCTGATCATTTAGGAACTTCTAAGAAACAAACGGTTCTGTCTGATTGGCTTTGAATATTAACCAGCTGCCGGAGGTGTCTGTATATATGGTAAGTTTAATTAATATTGGTAATACATTTTTCTCTTTTAAGAATGGTCAAGGAAATTATTTGCGCCAGGATTTCCTTTTCTGTAATATATGAAATGATTCATTAATTAATTTGCAAATGTAAGGCTAAAAAAGTAGAGGTGTTAATTCGGGTTGACACAATATAAATTTGACACGAAACGAATGCATCGATTCAGCACGAATTTTTATTCATATCAAAATCTTTAACACGAACACAACTCGCAAATTTTACGAGTTGACATGATACAATATGACATAGATAATATGCAAATTGAAATTTATGAGTTCTTAACACCGACAAGAATATGTTTTTGGGTGACATGACACGACTCAAATTGATCAAAACAGTAAATATCTGAAATATTATGGGTCAAATGCTTGTTTGCATCTTTACCATTACACGACACGAATTTTTACGTGTCATATTTTACTAACACGAATTTAAATATGCGTCAACTTAAAAATGAATTTTCGTATCATATTCGTGTTGTGTTAGCGTGTCGAGTCATCCTTCTCTAAAAAGGCACTTCTAAGAAATAAAGAAAAAAAAATCTAAAACGCACTCATTCAGAAATACCTTGTTTAATTTTGGCTAAAGTTCAGATATTATTTTCAAAATTTATTTTACTACTTGAAGAAATGGATTAGATTAACAATGGGAAAAGTTAGTTAAATATAAATTTCTGCCAATGGGATTGACACTGATGAATTCTGCTAGTCAACTAAAAATATACTTCATCCATTTTAAAATTTAGTTTTTTAAGAAAGGTATTTTACTTTATTTTATTTATTAATTTTGAAAAATATAAAAAAATTAATTTATATTTACTTTTCAATATCTTCCGTCGATAAAATAAAATAAAATATTAAATTAGTTAAAATGATAAAAAAAAATTAAATCTAAAAATATTAAACAACTAATAGTTTAAAACGTTCGCATGTCAACAAATGTCAATGGTATCAATCTGCTAGTATATATTACAGTAATATTATTTTCGGAGCATGCTAGTCTCGTATTGTAAGAGACTAGTATCATGCTATATACACATAACATGTAGGATTCACTCATTTATTTATTTTTAAAAAAATAGATCTCACATATTTTATATTTATAGGGTTTGGTGTTTGTCATTTTAAATGACATAAGTTATGTCATTTTAGGAGAGAGATAAACACAGAAAAACGAAAATCATGGGAGAGAGAAAGTGGATGATTTTTTTTAATTTAAAATTCAAATTTTTTGTGTCTGTATCTCTCTAAAAATGACATAACTTTCTGTCATTTAGAATGACAAACACTTTTCCCATATTTATAATATGATATATTAGTCTTCTGTAATATGATATTAGTATTTTCCATTATTTAAATACAAATTTCTGTACAGCCCATGAGGGATATGTAAATATGCAATGCTCGTTTTCCCCCAAAACAGGCAACTATTTCAATGTTTGGAATGAAATAGTGGGTTTGAGTCCTAGAGGCAGTTAAAGCTTTACGACCCAACCCAATGTCCATTGTCCTTTCGCAGTTTACACTCGAATGGAATAAATTATAAAAACGACGTGCCGTTCTGAGGATTAGTATAGTGATGTTCCTCATCAGAAGAAGAGACTACTGCCTCCATTTACGGCGCCTAAACTCATAGATACCATATAGTTTCGAAATTAGGGTTTGCTTTCTATCAAGTGTGAAAGTAGCTCTTTCTGAAATATTTTCAGAAAAATAAACGGTTGAATGAAAATTTTGTTGAGTGTGTATGATGAGAAGAAATATTCTCACTATTAAAATTTTCCATTATCAACTTACTACCTATCTAATCACCATTAGATTAACATTTTCTCTCTCTTCAAATACATTTTAACATTCTTTCTTTTTTTGATCCAATGGTGATGTGATGAGTAGTAAGTTAGTAGTGAGAATTTTTTATAGTTAGAATATTCTCACTCGTGTATGATATATGAAAGTAGACAAAATAAACAATTTTCATTTTGTTATTTTTCCTCCCCTTTTACAGGTACGAAAAAAGTTGTATGCTGCCTTGTGTGGTAACAAAAGTCGCTGTTTCAGGTGAAGCATTTTTCATTATTGGAAGTGCCAATTGTGAAATATGTGATTGCCAATTCTGCTTTAAAACTAATTTGCAATCAATTATAAAAAAAACTTCCCAATAAAAAGTAGACGGCTGAGAACTTTTAACAAAAAATTTGAATCCATCAATCCTATTAGCTGCTAGCTTTACTGTTGTCGATTTATTTTTTAAAACATTTTATGCTACGAACGTATCTGAAGCATGAACACCAGTACGAAATTAAACTTTTTATATAGCATTGTTAAAAACCTTGAAGTCACCACCCCAAAAGCTAGCTCAAGGGGTGGGAGTGCCTAAGGCCTTATAAAGGCCATATTAGTTTCTCATCCAATCAATGTGGGACTATATATCTCAACACGCCCCCTCACGCAAGAGCCCTTTAGGCTAGAAGGGTGGAAATTGCACGCACAGGCCCATTTTTTGTTTACCTTAGGCTCTGATACCATGTAAAGAACCTTGAGATACATCACCCCAAAAGCTAGCTCAAGGGGTGGGAGTGCCCAAGGCCTTATAAAGGTCATATTAGTTGTCCATCCAATCAATGTGGGACTATATATCTCAACACGCCCCCTCACGCAATAGCCCTTTGGGCTAGAAGCGTGGAATTGCACAGGCCCAATTTTTGGTTTACCTTTTGTGCTTTTTTTTTTATTTTTAATTCCACTCTTTAAAGCGGGGGACGGTGAGGCTTTGATACCATGTTAAAAACCTTGAAGTCACCACCCCAAAAGCTAGCTCAAGGGGTGGGAGTGCCTAAGGCCTTATAAAGGCCATATTAGTTTCTCATCCAATCAATGTGGGACTATATATCTCAACAAGCATAAACATTGGTGCCTTGTTACGATCCTACTCTAAAATTCGAGACTTAAAATTCTATATTGGTTATATGGGTTACTAATATGGACTTTGGGCTTTCTTACCTCTGAGTTAGCTTTTGAGTAGAGGTGTCAATATAGGTTATGACATGCAGGTCGACCCGCGACATGACACAAAAATTCGTGTTTGGATTGATCCGCAAAAAATGACACTGTAAAAAATTTGTGTCATATTCGTGTTGATGTATTCGTGTCCGTGTTGATCCATATTTTTTTAATTTTTAACTTTGATTTTCATATTATTATTTTTTTAATTTCGACTCGTGTCGTATTCGTGTTAAAGATTTTGACACGAATAAAAATTAGTGTCGTGTTCGTGATGATATATTCATATCGTGTCAAAATGAATTTGACACCCCTACTTTTGAGTCGTATCAATTGATATCAGAGTCTTTCACTATGTTTCCCGGTTGCAATCGAGAGGCACGGATGGTGACACTGACATTGCAGTGTTCATCCAAGGCTAGTAAAAAATTAATGCAAAACCAACCCACGTGGAAGCTCAGACTACATAGCATAGTGGAATGTTATTATCCTACTCCAAGATATGTGAGTTAGAATCTCATATTGGTTATATAGGTTATTAATATAAGATTTATATGACCATTGAACTCTCCTACCTCTTGAACTAGTTTTGAGATGAGTTACTCAAGGTTCCATCCATTTTTTATAGAGCAGAATCATCAAGTTTCAAATACTTATTGGGCTATGAATTCCTGTCCGCAAAGTTCGTTTTCTCTTACTTATATACACAAAATGTCAACTTTTACCAACAAATTTTGGGGATTCACTCTTTTATTGTTGTGCTAAACGGATTCAGATAATCTAAAATCTGAGAATTCTGAAGTTCGAAATTAGCATCTTCATCTATCTAAAATTGAGCATAATAGTTTTAGGTGGGTAAACTGTTTAATGAGGAACTTAATTGTTTCCCTATAATAGTGCTCTTAGATGCAGTGGCATGGACTAGAGTTGTATGGAGTAACTGTATAACTCAGAAAGGAGGATGATAAGGGACTCCATTTCTGTGCGAGAGGCAAGCGTGTATGAGGTGAGCTAGCGTGTATGACGTGAGCTAGTACAGGGAGTGAGATATCCTATCCTTTGCTATGGGGATCTAAAAATCTCACTAGGGAGATAGGGAAATGACTCCTTAAATAGGCGATGGGACAGGGCTAGTGAGGCCAGACCAGAACAGTGGAGTATGGCATACCATTATTTTTTAATGCCTATTCATAGGGCCTGTGGATGTAGGTGCTGATCTTGTCAATTTGAAGTCAATTCAAGTTTCCTGAGTGCAGGCTCCTGGGAAGGATGAACATGTATGTTTAATTCTGGAAATCACAATTTGGTTCCAAGTGTTCCAGTGTAGGATGTTCGACTCGTACTGCCAGACTAAACAACATATTTCCTAATCGATTCAGAAAATTTACTACCAGTCTTGTACTAGTAAGTAGTAACAATGAAATGCAGAAAATTAACTAACCAATAGGTCAAGCAAATTACATTCAAAACATGGCTAAATAATATCAGACAGTTTGATGCCATTACCTTGGATCAATTGATAAAGCAAAACCCATAAAGCCTAATACAAAATGTAACTCAAGTAACAAAACCTTGTGACTCAACTAAAACTCTAACTGGAACTGCAAAAAGAAGCACTTCAGACCTTTTAGTCAAATAAACTAAAACCCATGTCCTGCAGAACAAAGATGATATATACAAATTTTAGCAGAGTTATGAATTTATAAAATAACAATCAATAGTACAGCTATTTTGAAACTTACATCGTCAGACTCTTCCTTCTCTTCTACCTTCTTTTCCTCCTTTGCCTCAGCAGCAGGTGCAGCGCCACCAGCTGCAGCACCTCCTGCAGGTGCAGCAGCAACAGCAACAGCACCACCACCACCAGAAGGTACTGAAGCCAACTTCTCTCTACCACTAGCAATTACCTCCGCAATATCTTTGCCCTTGACTTCAGTTAAAAGAAACTCAATCTTCTCATCCTCAGCCTCAATTCCAACTATATATCATAAACAAAAATGAATTCACTCCAGACAATTCAAATTTGAATGTTTTACTTCCTTCATCATGGAGTGTTTCCTATACTCTCAGCAACAACAAAAAATTGCTAGTAAACTATATTAAAAAAAAAAGTACTACGTTTCCTCATACAATGCTAGGCAATAGGAGATAGGAAAAAAAGGAGAAAAAATCCATGGGTAAATTACAGGTTAAAATTGAAACCAAACATCATTCAACTGTAGTAATAAATAAATAAATAAAGTCTCAATATTTCCAAGATATAATACACATTATAGATATTTAACTGCGCCTCATATTTTCAATGTTTGATTTTTCATTTATCTAATTATCGATTCCACGAATCGAATACGTAAATTAACATATAAAAAAACAGATACATTGCCCCTACATTCTAGAATTGAATACACAAAAGTAACTATAGCAATAGGAAAACCACAACATCCTCCAGGTACCATCCATTAACCCAGAAAACAAAAATAATCAAAATATGATAATAATAAAAAAAAAAAAACAAAGTTTTACCAGATCAGAAAAATTAAGAAGAAATAGGGATTATGCACCTGCGCCTAGGATGTTCTTGAGATTATCAGCTGAAGGGGATGAATTTCCTCCCAATACGGCCAGCAAATACGCAGCGATGACCTTCATATCTGACTCCAAAAAAAGTTAACAATAATAGTTAGTAATGCAAATCAACAAGGCAAGGAGATTAGAATGATTTGAGAGGTCGAAATCATACTTGCTGGAAGCAACAGAGAATTTCGATTTCGATTTCGATTTTGTTACTAGGGTTCCTGCAGAGTGAGAGGCGCAGAGAATAACGATTCATATTATATAACTAGGGTTTTCAGCACTTGGGCTTCATCATTCTTTATTTTCCTAAAATGCCCCTCTACTGTTGATTTCATTGGCGTTGGCAAATGTGTTTAGTTGATATAGTAATAGGAGGATATATAAATTAGGGAAAGATATACTTATTATTTTATTATTATTATTTTTTATTATTAAATTTTAATCGTTGATTTTTATCAATTTAATGATTATAATTTATTGGGTCACATATTAATTAATTATTATGTTTTTAATAAATTATAACTGTTAGATTGACAAAAATTAACGGTTAAGATTTGATAGTAAGAGATAGTAAAAACAAATATAGTAAGTATAATTTTTCCCATATAAATTTGTGAGAAAATGTTCTAAAAAAAATTGTGAGGAAAGGATAAACTCTATTTTTTAATTTTTTGGCAAAGCCTAAACTCTTCGTTTATTTCTATGATTCAGCCACACAATTAAAATAATTTTATAGAAATTATTCAATTATACCACCGTCTTTGGGAGAGGTTTAAACTTTAAAGTCTTAATTTTGGTATCCATTCCGAATCAGACTAGTCTCCAAACAATCAATCGATTGAAATATCTCAAAAAAATAAATAAATTATTCAATTATAGTCATCGAAATTATTTGTAATAATGATTTATTGTTATTAATTGGGTTTAAAGTTGGCCCATTGTAAGTGAAATTATGATATTATTTAATAATTTATTAGTATATTATTAAAAGGATTTAACTTTGTAGATAACAATTAAAATTGTTAAAATTTAATAATTTGATATTATATAATTTAAGGATGATATAATAAACTTTTCATTAACATTTGATTAAATTTAATTCCTATTGATGTTTGATCTGCCAAAACATAGGCTTGTAATTTTTTTTAAAGGACATTTTGAGGTAACTCATATTTCTACAAAAATAATGTAATTATATTGGGAAAAGTATTTCTTCGGTCACCGGAGATAAAATTATCTCTAATGAGCTCAAAACGATGTCGTTTTGCGTTATAAGATTAAAAAATTATAATGATAAAGACTAATATAACCTTGTAATATCTTATAATTACAAAAATACTTTGATTTTCGTCCCAAAACGACGTCGTTTTGGACTTACCAAAAATAACTTATCTCCATTGACTGGAGAAATCCTTTAGCCAGTTATATTATGGAAAGAATCCATATGTACAGATATTGTGTGTAAATGTTACATAAAGAAATGTGTGTGTATTGTGTATAAATTATTATAAAAATAAGGGTTCACTTTTCTGCAGTTACTGCAGATAACTTATCTGCAGCAAGCCTAATACGACGTCGTTTTGGAGCGGAAATCATGGTGTTTTTGTAATTTTAATTTATTTCAGGATTATTATAGTCTTTATAATTATAATTATTTAATTTTTCAATCCCAAAATGACATCGTTTTGAAAGTAAATGCAGATAATTTATCTGCACTAACTGTAGAAATATTATTCTGTATTGTTAAATATAATAGGTTAACTTTTTCTTTTCACAAATTAACTGATTACTCAATTAAATTTGGTTCAAGTTTGGTTGGACTCCTCTGATTATTTCAAAACTATTTTCTCTCTGAACTTTGAATCTTTAATTAAGGAAAACAAACTTTTATCATTATAATCAATAATTATTAGTGATTCAAGTATATCTCTTTAAGTTTTTTAAAGTTACATACAACGTTTTTTCCACAAGCTATTTTTTAATCCTTCTGAAAAAGAAAAATATTTTTTTAATCAAAAAAGTTATATAATTATTATAAAAAAAAAATTCTTTAATAATCCTCAAACAGAACTTTAATGATGTATGAGTCCTACATGAATTTTTTTTTTTTACAATTATTTCATAAAAATCATTTTTGCCCAATTTTAAGTTTTTGTTTTTCACGAAACATATTTACATTCTAAAAAGTTTAAATAAAAAACTATAGGATGAAAATGATACAAAATAACTGTAAATATAAACCAAGTACTACATGTAGTCATAATCCGCGTGGGCCGAAGACCAAACAGTCCACAAAGACCAACGCTCATAGACAGACAATGCATTAAATTAACAGAAATCTAGTCCACATTTTTTTTAAATCAGTATTATTATAAATATAGACACTTTAAAAAAGGATACACAATAACATCTGAAGTTTCTCTTTACATGGAAGTCATGATTGAGGTGGCCAAAATGTGAAGAAATTTTGGGATAATCTAGACATTACCGAATAAACTACTACTTTTCTTTTTTCCTTTTGACAAGTACGGAGTAATCTACCAAAGTATCACGTACAAATTCATCTATGGGGCGTGAGCTCTTTTTTTCCCTTCCCTTTTCGTCCCCTTGTCCTATATAAATAAAACCAATCACCAGGTTGATATGCTAGCATGACTTACGCTCGCCTGTACTCATCTCCACAATCACCAATCACTTTAAGCAGATTCTTTCCTTTCCCTGAGGCTTCTCTTATGCTGTTCATATCGTCTTCATCAAGAACAAGTGAAAAGATAGCATTGGAGTCTTGAATATGTTCTGACAAGCCCAGTCTGACACCAACCATTGATCCTGCTACCGCAGGCTGCAAGTTTTACAAAAACCAAAATAAAAGGAATATCTACCACGGCTCCTCCACTGTAATATGAGATTTTAGATTAATTAGAATAGCAATTCCAGCAGAGAGAATAAATCAACTTCACCTGATCTAGTATATACTTCACAGCAACAGTTGAGATCGAAACACCATGTTTAGAAGCTACTTGTTTAAGAGTCCGAAGCAGTCCCTGGAACAAACTCCATCCTCCCCAAGCATCTACCATCTGCCACGTGATGCAAAGTATAGAAAAACATATGAATATAACTTACGTTATAAGGACAAAAAATCAAATCCCCCCTCCTCATGTTCTCACGCAGGACAAGCATAGCCTGTGCATACTGGTGGGCCAGCGGGGGAAGACCGCCATCCATGGATTAATTGAGCAATAACATTAAATGGGCTTAGACACCACAATCAAACCTAAAATCTTAAGGCATTGGATTTATAGGTCCTTTCACTTATATGTACTATGTTTAGCCCATTTCTTCTCAATGCGGAACTTTTTATCACCCACGCTTGAATTCCCAGCCTGCCATACCTTTTTCTCTGCCTAAACGACTAATCCTGGTTTTTCAATATAATGAAATCAGAGGGGATAGATACTTTCTATAGAGCACCAATGAAGGTGCTGAAAGTTTCTTACATTGCCACAAGAAAATAAATGGTGGTGTCAAGAAATCATACCCTTTTGTACTTTTGGAGGGAGGGTGTGTTTATTGCAGGACCAGCGAAAGGAATAGCTATGTTGGTGTCAAGGAACTTCTCAGACAATAGCCCACCCATTACCGTCCCATATCTGCATCACAAACTGATATGCTAAGAGAAAAAAATATGCTAGTTTTATTTTCTTCACTTTTATATCATATTTAGGTGAACTATTTTCTGCAGCTGAAATAATATTTTTTCTTGCTGAGAGAGAGAGAGATGGACGTTATAAGTTTGACTCCAGTAAGCTGACAAAGTTCTGCCATTCCTTGTTGGGGACGCATATCCACAATTGAATGTTGCACCTGATAGAGAAGATACCAATAAGAATCACGAACCATCATTAACTATTAAAAAAGCTGAGAACAGATAAATTAAAGCACTTGGATTTACCTGATTGCTCACAACAGGAATCTCATTTTCGAGAATAATCTGTAATCTCTCTGTATCAAAATTTGTCAAAGCCACAGTTTTGATTTTACCTGTACAGGGCTAACTGAAGCCGTTTGATCAAATCAAGAAATGTGAACTTACATGTGAATTCTTATCCGTTAATAAGAAAAACAAAACTAACCTTCCTCTTTCAAGTCCGTGAGGTGTTTTAGTGCATCAAGGTAGCCTGAATTTGAATAATCCCACCTACATCCATAAGAGACAAAGGAGAATTGTCATAAGAATTTCAAACTTCACATAATTAGAATTATCTTCAACAACAGTAGTTCAACAAGATAATGGAAATTGATAAGCGGCACTTCGATTCAAAACTTTTAGGCATTGAGTGAGACTTAATTAATTATTTTATATCTTTTGTATCTCTCTAACACACCCATCAATCCTCATACAGGGCTTGAAATGTGGATATTGCACAGACCAATTTTTTTGTCTACCTTTTGCTACACAGGCCCATTTTTTGTTTACATTGTGCTTTTCGTAATTCCACCTGAAAGTGGGAGGTGGTGAGGATCGAACTCATGACCTCCTAATCACTCTAGCTCTGATACCATAAAAAGAATCATTTCAACTTAAAAAACCTTAAGGCATTAGGTCAGACTTAATTAATTATTTTATATCTTTTGTATTTCTATAAATTAAATAAAATACTCATTTCAGTAATAGACAAGGACGCAAAATGTATGAAGTTGTAATTCTCCCTAAAAACTTTAAGAACTGTATAAAATAATCACAATAAAGAGAGAGAGAGATTAAATACCAATGAAACTGAAGCATGTCCAAGGAATCCACATCCATTCTCTTCCTTGAAATATTAACGCTATCTCTTACATAACTACTTGTCATCTTAACTGGCGGTGGCACCCACTTAGTGAGACTGCATCAAGTAGTACAATGGCTAATTCTGTTATGATTCAGTTACATAATTTGTTATGATTCAGTTAGCATTCTGTTTGTCTGTTATGCTTACAGTTACTCATAAACTGTACAGTTAATTAGAAGTGTTTTCGTCAACTCACCCTCTGATCTGTTCCAAGAATTCTGGTGGACGCTCACGACGAACTCGATTGATGAAAAGCCCATATAGATCTTCAGCGGGCCCATCTGCAAAGCCCAAAGAACACAACAATGAGGAAAAACAATTCTCATAACGGTTGAGAACAATTTGACTACGTACAGTGATCGGCCATGTCGAAGGTGGAAAGGCCGGAGTCGGCGTAGCGGAGCATGGCATCGACGGCGTCGTTTCGGTCGATTCGTCCCCAACCGCCGCTGGTTTGCCACATCCCGTTAAGGACTCGGCATATGTCCAGGGAATCGTTCCTGTTACTCAATGTGACCCGGCGATTCTCACTCGCGGTCGTGGTGGTGCTCAAGCTTACATCAGCGCACCGAACCGAGTTTGTGCTGATCCCTCGCGATTGCGATTGTGACTCTCTCCATCTGGTTCTGGTGGAGTTGAAGCGCGTTAGGGTGCAAAATAGGTGGTGGTGATGGTGGCTCACTAGCGCTGCCATTTGTTGCTGAGAGACAGAAGGAGCGAGTGAAGAAGAGAGGATAAGGAAGGAGAACCAAGAACGTCTTCGTTTTTCGATTTTTTGAAATGACGATAATGCCACTATTTCAAAAGTCGCGGGCCCAGATGAACAAGTCCATACTAATGTTGGTTTTGTTCAAATAAGAACTGGAAGCTCCAAAAATTGGAAGTCCATATGGACGTCTATCATTATTAGAAATCAATAAATAAACGATGCAACAATCAAGCAAGGAGATCAATTAATAACTAAAATTAAATGTACATAACGAATTTGTAATCTCGAATTTGAGTTTATGTTAAAACTTGATAGGAAGAGTTATTCCGTTAACTTGATAGGAAGAGTTATTCCGTTAACTTGATAGAGAGAATTTTATCGCACATATAGTCCTACCTAACTTGAAACAAATTAATTGAGTAATAGATAAATCGATGTATCATATGAAAAATATGGATCTGAATCTTCACATGTGAAAAAGTGATCATGTTATTTGATTATAATCACTCATTTATTACATGAGTCAATGGTCCATAGTCCTAAAGCCCACAACAAATGTAAATCAGCAGCCCAAGATCAATCAACAGCCCAAGCAAGTATGTTACCGGATAAAGTATCAAGAGATGCAAACCCTCATTCCACGTCAGAAGCATACGCACGAAGGACTAATCATCAAAGAAGCTGAAATAACAGAATCTTGTTATTAGATTTTATTTCTGTTGGTTAGTTTTAACTGTATCAGTTATTTTTCCATGTTTAGCTTCTTTTCTTCTCATTCTTAATGTACTTTAAGCTTACCTATAAATAAGGAAGCTTTAGTGTAATTATCAGATAAGTGATCAATGTTATCAGCATTCAATATTCTGTTATGGTATCAGAGATTTAGTGACCACAAGGTGAACAGATTCTCGCAGTCTGACATTTTTCGTGTATCTGATCTCCAAGAGGAGATTTATAAGTTGCAGCAAGGTGAACGATCAGTTACCG
Source organism: Gastrolobium bilobum (assembly GCF_033153095.1). Lineage (NCBI taxonomy): Eukaryota > Viridiplantae > Streptophyta > Magnoliopsida > Fabales > Fabaceae > Gastrolobium > Gastrolobium bilobum. Next base: position 703,565 of record NW_026899537.1, read on the forward strand.
AGTTCTTTACTCAACTCAAAACAATGTGGGATGAGTTGGAGAATTTGAAGCCTTTGCCTACGTGTGAATGTGTTCCTCCTTGTGCATGTGGAGCAATGATGAAAATTAGAGATTATAGAGACAGAGACCATGTGATTCGGTTTCTGAAAGGTCTTAATGATCAATATGCCTCAGTAAGATCACAAATAATGCTCATTGATCCACTGCCTAGCGTGAATAAAGCATTTTCCATGATTGTCCAACAAGAGAGACAATTTGGATCTGATTCTAACAACAATGCTTTGACTAATTCTTCATCTTTTGCTATGTCCAATAATAGTGCAGGCACCAATAATCGCATATCCTTTGCTCAAAATGGAGGACGTGGAATGACAAACAATGGTAGAGGACGTGGAAGAAATTATTTTGGACGAGGAAATTCTGGAGGTAGGCTTTGCACAAATTGTGGAAAGTCTAACCATACAATAGAAACCTGTTACCAGTTGCATGGATATCCTCCTGTCGTTATTGAGCACCAGATTCAAATGCTGCTAATAATGTCTAAAATGAAGGGGCAACTGGCTCTAACAATCAATATCAGGTTCAGAAAACTGATGGTCATCCTCATTTATCTCATGAACAGTATCTACATATTTGCTCCCTTCTGCAAGGATCTAAAAATAATAATGCAGCAAGCTCTTCAACACATGTTGCGAATGTGGTTCAAGTCTATAATGCTGATATGAATGTGACAGGTACATTGAATGATCAGTGGATCATTGACACAGGGGCCACTGATCACATCTCTTATTCAGCTTTGCATTTTAGCTCTTTACATGAGATAGAACCAATTCTAATAAACCTGCCTAATGGTTCTCGAGTCAAAGCAACCCATTCTGGTTCAGTTGTTTTATCACCAGAACTATTGTTATGAGATGTACTCTCTGTACTTGAGTTTCATGTTAATTTAGTTTCAGTTATGAAATTGCTGCAAACTATTAACTACTCACTTACTTTCTATGGTTCATGTTGTTATATTAAATTTATCCAATCCAAGGAGACGATTGGTTTTGGCAAGCAAAGGAATGGATTATATGTGATAGTCAGTATTATAGCTAAAGTCCAAGATCATCAAGCTTGCAAGAAGAACAACAACTGTGTCAATAATTCTGCTAGTAATTCAAATACTTATTTCTTATGGCATAGACGCCTAGGACATGTATATAACGAAGTGTTGCGTGTTATGTCCTCCAAGTTCTTCTTTATTCCTTATAGTCATGTAAATCCATGTAATGCATGTCATTTAGCCAAACAAAAAGACTTCCCCTTCCAATTAGCCAAAATAAATCAGCAAATGTATTTGATGTATTACATGCTGATATATGGGGACCCTTTGGAATAATGTCAACACATGGATACAAATATTTTCTGACTTTAGTGGATGATTTCTCACGGTTTACATGGGTTGTTTTAATGAAATCCAAAAGTGAGACACGTTTGAATATTCAACACTTCTTTGCATATGTTGAAAACCAATTTAAAAATACAGTCAAGGTATTTAGAAGTGACAATGGAAGTGAATTCTGCATGAATCAATTTTTTCTGCAAAAGGGTGATATTCATCAAACAAGTTGCATTGAAACTCCACAACAAAATGCCATAGTGGAGAGTAAACACCAACATCTGCTTAATGTGGCTCGAAGTTTGTCATTTCATGCATCATTATCAATCACACTATGGCCATATGCCATTACCCATGCATCACATTTGATTAATCGTGTCTGCTCTCCCACCCTTGCAAATAAATCCCCTTATGAATTACTTCATGACTCACCAGCAAATCTTGATCACCTTAGAGTATTTGGTAGACTTTTCTATGCCCCACACTCCAATCTCTCAGAAACAAATTATGGATGCACTGCTTGAACTCATCATATCTTTGGCCGCTTCCAATGGAAAATATACCGATTGGTGTTTGGAGATTCTTGTGGAAATTTTTGTGCCACCTAATAAACAGGAGAATGGAATTGACAGGAAGAATAAAGTTCTATCCCGAGCGCACGCTGCTTTGAAAGAATTAGTTGATTTAGTGCCCCTTGCCCCCCTTGTGACTATCTCCAATAGTTGTCCAGCGAATGCCGAGTGTCTTCAGTAAAGAACCTGTGATTGTCCTGTATGTGGAGAATATGTTACGGCTGGAAGGTGGTGCAATTGGTGAAATTGTCAGTGGTACAATGCTGCCTGCACTTGTTGATAGGTTGATAGAGTTGGATGTTCAGATTGGATGGGATGGCATCTTGCAGGAAGATTTTAAGGGCATATTTGAAATAGAGTTAGATGACGTTACTGAATTTGAAGATAGGGATGAGAAATATGATGACAAGCATCATGCAGAGCTGTTAAATAGGAAAAATTTACAAGGCAACATGGCTGTTGAGAAATTAGATAGCCTAATGGAGCTGACTTTTTTGCATCTTGAATCATGTCAAAGCAGTGGCCGTTTGACCGAGGTCTTCACTGTTCTACTAACATCATTTAAGAGAACTGTATTGAATGCCTACAAGTCAAAGTTTAGTCAGTTTGTGATGTTCTATGCTTGTGCACTGGATCCCGAAGGGTGCGGTGTGAAATTTGTCATGGCTCTTGTGGAGATGTTTGTTTGTGATGTTGATCCCCTATTACTAGGATGAGTGTTGTTGCTTATCTTGGTAGTTATTTGTCCCGTGCAAAGTTTCTTTCAACTGCACTGGTTGCTAGCATCATACAAAGATTAGTAGATTGGTGTTTTGACTATTGTAAGTTACATGAATTTGATATGAATCTGTGAGCGCATAAAGTTTTTTATTCTGGGTGCCAGGCCATTATGTGTGTTCTGTGTTTTCGCATGAGATCATTAATGGACGTTCCAAGGCTCAAATTACAGCTTCTGAATATGCCCATAGAACCAATCTTGAAACATAAATTGAATGCCTTGAATGTGTGTTTGCCTACTGTAGTAGGGGAATTTCTTAGACAGGCTAAGGCTGCTCATCTTTTCATGGTTTATCTCATGAACAATATCAGCATATTTGCTCCATTCTGCAAGGATCTAATAATAATAATGCAGTAAGCTCTTCAACACATGCTGCGAATGTGGTTCAAGTCTCTAATGTTGATACGAATGTGACAGGTACATTGAATGATTAGTGGATCATTGACACAGGGGCCACTGATCACATCTCTCATTCAGCTTCGCATTTTAGCTCTTTACATGAGATATAGTACATTTATCTCAGGTACATCTTAAACTGAACTGATGAAGGTACGGGGACACGACTCTAATATTATTATTAGAGTCCATCCATAACATAACAATCAATCTCAGGTTCAGAAAACTGATGGTCATCCTCATTTATCTCATGAACAGTATCAACATATTTGCTCCATTCTGCAAGGATCTAATAATAATAATGCAGCAAGCTCTTCAACAAATGCTGCGAATGTGGTTCAAGTCTCTAATGCTGATACGAATGTGACAGGTACATTGAATGATCAGTGGATCATTGACACAGGGCCTTTCAGTCTCTCAGTCTAACATTGTCTGCAAACTCCAAAAATCTCTTTATGGTTCAAATCAGGTAAGTAGGAAGTGGTATGCCAAGTTATCTTCTGTGTTGCTTTCTCTTGGTTATAAGCAACCAAATGTTGGTCATTCACTCTTTGTCCTGGCTACTCCAAATTCGTTCACTGTCCTTTTGATTTATGTGGACGACATAATCCTTTCTGGAGATTGCCTAGTTGAAATTCATCGAGTCAAATGCTTCCTGGACCAGTGTTTTAAAATCAAGGATCTTGGCAACCTTCGATTTTTCCTTGGTCTTGAAGTTGCACGTTCAAAAGATGGTATTATGCTCAACCAACGCAAATATACCCTTGAGTTGTTATCTGATGCTGGGCTTCTTGGTTCCAAGCGTTATCTACTCCCATGGATGCCTCTGTCAAGTTGAGTCGCACCACTGGTTCTCCTCTTTCAGATGTTGCTTCATATCATCGTTTGATTGGCCGTCTCCTCTATCTGACCATAATGCGACCGGACATTTGCTCTGTTGTTCAACAGTTGTCCCAATATGTTTCCAAGCCAACTGACATTCATTTAGCAGCAGCCCATCGTGTCCTACGGTACATTAAAGGTTCTCCTGGAACTGGTATTTTCTTTTCAACTTCTTGCACTCTCCATGTCTGTGCCTTTGCTGATGCCGACTGGGCTTGCTGCCCAGATACTCGGCGCTCCGTTATCGGTTTCTGCATCTTTGTGGGATCATCTTTGGTAGCTTGGAAATCAAAGAAACAGACTACAGTTTTGTGCTCCTCCTCTGAAGCGGAATACCGCGCTCTCGCAAGTTTGACATGTGAGTTACAATGGTTTCAGTACTTGTTTAATGATCTGAACCTTCCATGATTGAAAGCTGCTTCTGTTTACTGCGACAACCATTCTGTCATTCATCTTGCGCATAACCCCACTTTTCATGAACGGTCGAAGCATATTGAACTCGATTGTCACGTTACACGTGAGAAAATCACTTCTGGTTTGCTGCACTTTCTTCTCGTACCTTCATAAGCTCAGCTAGCTGACGATTTTACAAAGTCTTTATTTGCTTATGCTTTTCTTTCCAATGTTTCCAAGCTGGGCATCAGTACAATACTAAGCCCATCTGGGGGGTATTACAGGAGTCCATGGTCCATAGTCCTAAAGCCCACAACAAATGTAAATTAGCAGCCCAAGATCAATTAACAGCCCAAGCAAGTATGTTTCCGGATAAAGTATCAAGAGATGCAAACCCTCATGGCACGTCAGAAGCAAACGCATGAAGGACTAATTATCAAAGAAGCTGAAATAACAGAATCTTGTTATTAGATTTTATTTCTGTTGGTTAGTTTTAATTGTATCAGTTATTTTTCCATGTTTAGCTTCTTTTCTTCTCATTCTTAATGTACTTTAAGCTTACCTATAAATAAGGAAGCTTTAGTGTAATTATCAGATAAGTAATCAATGTTATCACCATTCATAATTATGTTATCATTTAAAAGTTATATATTTTTCTCTCTCTTATCTCACATCAATAAATGGTTGTGATAGAGGCTAACTTTTAGATAGGAATTTTTTTTTCCTTCAAAAAATTCACCGAAAACAGCCTTGAATCTGGATGAAAATTGAAGATTGATAAAGCAAATATCCCTTCCCACACAATTTGGAACGTTTTAGCCGGGGAGTGATTTTTTTGAGCTGGGGATGAGAAGGGAGTACATTTTTGTGTGAGAAAAATGTTTATTCTTTTAAATGACACAACTTATATTATTTCACTCTCACAAAGATGTGAGACTCACATCTTTATATATTTTTGTCCACTCTCTCTTCTCCTTTATCTATTTCTTTCTCTCACTTAAAATGACATAATTTTACATTCTTTAAAATGATGCACACTTTTCCCTTTTTGTGTTCTTGAAATTACCCCCTAAAGAAAGTAAAGGGGTCTAAGACGTAACCCCCTCCTGTTCGATACTTAATAGACTCGAGTAACTGAGATACTCTAGTAACAGAGCTCTATTCGAGTAAGTATCAATCAACTAGTTAAACAATGGTAAATTGGTATATAGTTTTCAAAGAGGAAAGTTGATAGTTTTTTGTAAAAAAAATGTGTCAATTCTTATTAGTATTATTAGTTTTAGAGAAGCATAACTTGAAGAAGAAAAACTGAATTTGCATTTCATTGATTGATTAAAGAAAAGAATACAATGTAAGGCTATATAACCTAAAGCAAAAGGAGGGCCAAAACAGAAAGGCCAATAACAAACTTTTCCTAACAGAAAGAGAACGTGCAAGTGTGTGTCACCAAAACGCACACATCACACACTGATTAACAGAATACTAGTCACTAACTAACAAAATAACCAAAATAAGGAAAAATAACAAAATACTGATATTAATAGTCCCCTTCAAGATGGAGAGTAAATGTTCAAAACTCCCATCTTGGATAACAAAACAGAAAATTGAGAAGGCAGTAAGGGTTTGGTGAGAATGTCTGCAAGTTGCTTAGAAGAAGGGATGGGAAAAGTCTTTAAATGGCCCTTGAGAATGTGCTCCCTAACAAGGTGACAATCAATTTCAATGTGTTTTGTCCGTTCATGGAAAACAGGATTGGCCGCAAGATGCAAGGCAGACTGGTTGTCACAGAAAAGATGAGCTGGAGCAGAATGAAGAACATGAAGGTCCTTAAGAAGCGATAAAATCCACAGCAACTCACAAGTGACATTGGCCATGGAACGATACTCAGCCTCGGTGGAAGAACGAGACACAGTCGGTTGCTTCTTGGATTTCCATGATACCAAAGAATCACCAATAAAAATGCAGTAACCAGTAACCGAACGTCTACTATCAGGGCAGGTTGCCCAATCTGAGTCACAAAAAGCATTGAGATGAATATGAGAAGATGAAGAGAAGAACAGACCCTGCCCAATTGTTTGTTTCAAATAACCAAGCAACCTATAAGCAGCCTGTAAATGAGGGAGACGAGGAGAAGCCATAAACTGGCTGAGATGATTCACTGCATAAGAAAGATCAGGCCGAGTAATGGTGAGATAAATGAGACGACCAATCAGCCTTCGATAGATAGCAGGGTCAGAGATCAATTCCCCAGAATTTAAGGAGAGTTTAAGACCAACATCCATAGGGGTGCTTCGAGGCTTGCAACCCAAATAACCTGAATCCTTGAGAATTTGTAGAGCATACTGTCTTTGACAAATGGTGATGCCCTTGGTGCTTCGAGCTACCTCTATACCAAGAAAAAATTTTAAATTGCCCAGATTCTTAAGACGAAATGTATCATTTAATACAGCAGTAAGAGTCTGAACATGAGAAGGGCTGTTAGATGCCACTATGATGTCATCAACATACACCAAAATAGCAGTAAAAAAAGAAGCATCAGACTTGACAAACAAGGAATTATCAGATTGGGACTGTTGAAAACCAAGCTGTAATAATGTAGATGAAAACTTAGCAAACCATTGGCGAGAAGCTTGGCGAAGCCCATACAAAGACTTATGAAGACGACAAACAGCATTAGGTGGAAGAGGAGAAACCCGAGAGCAATAGCCAGGAGGTAACTGCATGTAAACCTCTTCAAACAATTCCCCATGAAGGAAAGCATTATTTACATCCAATTGAATTAAGGTCCAGTTAAAAATAGCAGCCAAGGCAAGAATGATTCGGACAGAAGTTAATTTAGCAACAGGAGAAAAAGTATCCATGAAATCAATACCTTCCTGTTGTGTAAACCCCTTGGCCACCAAACGAGCCTTGTAACGTTCAAGAGAGCCGTCTGAATGGTATTTGACCTTGTAAACCCAACGACATCCAACAACATGCTTGTCCTTAGGAAGAGACACAACAGTCCATGTTTTGTTCAATTCAAGAGCTGATAACTCAGAATCCATTGCTGCCTGCCACTCATGTAATTGGGAAGCCTCAGAATAAGAGGTTGGCTCGAAGTGAGAGGAGACCGAATTCACAAAGGCCTTATGTAAGGGAGACACCCGATGATAAGAAATGAAATTGGTCAGGGGGTGTTGAGTGGAAGATGAGCACACATAATCAGCAAGCTTAGCAGGGGGATGTCGAAGCCTTTGAGACCTCAAGGAGTGGTTAGAGGGAGAAATATCAGAAGCTATAGGAGAAGGAGATAGAGGCAAAGAAGGTGGCAGTGTCAAAAATTCTGTGTGAAAGGATGTGGAGGATAAGTTGAAGGTATAGGGAAAAATGTTTTCAAAAAAAGTTACATCACGGGAAATATAAATGGAGTTGGATTGGATGTCTAAAAGTTTATATCCCTTATAACCAGTGGGATAACCCAGAAAAATGGCAGGGGAAGCACGGGGCGAAAATTTATGGCGGTGGTGAGGAAGTGTGGAGCTATAACAAAGGCAGCCAAACACACGAAGGTGAGCATATGATGGGGCTCTATGTGAAAGGAGTTCAAATGGTGTCTTAGAAGCAAGGAGAGGGGAAGGAGTGCGGTTTATGGGTAGACAGCAGTAAGAACACAATCCTGCCAATAAGGTAAGGGTACTTGGGACTGGAAATGTAAGGCACGGGCCACATTGAGCAGGTGCTGGTGCTTTCTTTCTACAACAGAGTTCTGTTGAGGACGGTTCACACATGAGTGAAACACTTGAATACCATGAGATGAATAAAAGGAGGATAAATTGAATTCAGGAGCATTGTCACACCTAATGGATTTAATAAGAATGCCATATTGAGTATGAATTAAGGTGTGAAAAGCTGGAAAAACAGTAGAAAACTCAGATTTAGTTTTTAAAAAATATGTCCATGTGAAACGTGTGGAATCATCCACAATGGTTAAAAAATATTTTGATCCTTCGACAGATGGGGTGTGAAATGGTCCCCAAATATCAAAATGCACTAAATCAAAAGGCAATGCAGAAAGTGTAGGATTTAAAATGAAGGGAAGCCGTTTTTGTTTGGCTAAGGGACAAATGGAACAATGATGAGAAACATGCAAAGCATCAGAAAAACCAAGGGAACCTTTCATTGAATTCAAAACATTGACAGACAAATGACCAAGCCGAGAATGCCATAGTATGGGGTCTCGAACGGTTAAGGAAAAACACAGGGGAGGGGGAACATCAACAATGGGAAGAAGACATGTACTATCCAAAATGTAGAGATCACCACATCTCTTAGCAATCCCAATCATCTGAGTTGAAACACGGTCCTGAAGAAAACAAAAAGAGGAGGAAAAATAAGCAATGATGGGAGAGTCCCTTGTTAATGCACCTATGGATAACAGGTTGAAAAAGAAAGTAGGAACACAAAGCACATTAAGAAGAGACAGTGAGTTGGACAACAAAACGGAGCCAACAGCAGAGACAACGGCAGATGAGCCATTAGGGAAAGCAACAGATGAAAAAGAAGGAGTAGAATCATGTAAAAAATCAGGAGACACACACACATGGTGCGTAGCACCAGTGTCAATTATCCAGCAAGAAGAAGGAAAAGAAAGGGGAGATTTACCACTTAAGCTCGCCACGGAAGGAGACGAGTCAGCAACAGAAGAAGCAACCGAGGAAGAAGCAGAACTCTGATGTAGAAGCGAAAGCAACTGATTATATTGGGTGGGCGTGAAGGCAAGAGAGGCCTCGGCAGCGGAAGGGTGCAGGTGTGTCGGTGGTGCAGAGTGAAATTGGGAATTAGGTTGGGAGGAAAGGTGGGAAGTAGGTGGGGATGACAAGTGGGAAGTACGTGTCATGCAATGAACAGAGGGATGGGTATGGGCCTGAGGTGAGGCTGAATAGGGAATGGGCCTAGGCTGTTTTGGTTTGTAACCTGGGGGATACCCGTGAAGTTTGAAGCACTTCTCACGGGTATGACCCGTTAAATTGCAGTAAGTGCACACTGGGCGTGAACGGCGTGGAGCAGCAACGGCCATGGATGCTGGAGAAGCATCAGAAACAGAATTCATCAATGGTGTGTCCGGAACAACAGGAACAGATAAGGACACAGAGAGTTGACGCTGGCGTTCCTCTTGAAGGATCATAGAGAAAACCTTGGCAAGAGGAGGCAAGGGGTCAATAAGCAAAATCTGAGCACGTGTAGCAGAAAACGAATCATTTAGACCAATTAAGAACTGGAGAACATGATCTTGATCATTCCTGGAAATCATCTCGCGAAGCGTACCACAAGTACATCGTGGAAGAGGCAGATAGTCATGAAGCTCATCACAAAGAGACTTCAACTTAGTGTAGTAGCTGGTAATATCAAGAGAACCTTGACAGAATGAAGAAATTTGCTGCTTCAATTGAAAAATCCTGGGCCCATTCGCTTGAGAATAACGAGCCTTCAAATCAGACCAGACCTCAGAAGCATTAGAAAAATATAAAAGGCTATCGGCGATATCCTTGCTCACTGAGTTCAACAACCAAGAAATGACCATGGAATTACCACGATTCCAGGCTGAAAAAAGAAGATCAGAAACTGGGGGACGAGGCAAAGAATCGTCCACAAAGGCCAGCTTATTCTTGGCAGTGAGAGCAAGGGTCATGGCACGAAGCCATGAATTAAAATTTGAACCAGAAAGTGTATGAGTAACAAGAACCAAACCCGGGTGATCACCACTCTGCAAGAAGTAAGGACTGGAGGAATCATCCATGGAAACAGAAGATCCGGATGAAGCCTCAGTCGGAGGAGGACGAGTATTGTTACTGCCACGAGCCATGGAGAAGGCAAGGGCTAGAAGAAAACATCTGATACCATATTAGTTTTAGAGAAGCATAACTTGAAGAAGAAAAACTGAATTTGCATTTCATTGATTGATTAAAGAAAAGAATACAATGTAAGGCTATATAACCTAAAGCAAAAGGAGGGCCAAAACAGAAAGGCCAATAACAAACTTTTCCTAACAGAAAGAGAACGTGCAAGTGTGTGTCACCAAAACGCACACATCACACACTGATTAACAGAATACTAGTCACTAACTAACAAAATAACCAAAATAAGGAAAAATAACAAAATACTGATATAAAAAAGTATGATTAACTGTTTAATCGCCCATAAACTAAAAAAAATCTTGTAAACTTACTTAATTTTTGTCTTTGGTTATTCATGCATTTTATGCAAAACGAAAAATGCGGTTCATTTCGCAACAATGATTTTAATAAACGGAGCTTTTGCTCTTATAAATTTATTGAAGACAATGAAAAATGATGTAAGCAAATTAATATTCTGGAGCCGGGACTGAGACGTATTTATATATGTTCATGATATATTGAATAAATAAAGAAAAAAATGTTTGTCATTTCAAATGATATAAAGTTATGTCATTTTTTTTTTTTTGATAAATAAGTTATGCCATTTTAAGAGAGAGATAGATATAAGAAAATATATTTTTATTTAAAATTTAAACTAAAAAAAAATCACCTATTTTCTCTTCCATGATTTTCATTCATTGTGTCTATCTCTCTCTTAAAATGACATAATTTATGTCATTTAAAATGACAAACACCAAATCCATAAATAAATAGTGTTAAGGGAGAGTGATTATATTCATAATTTTTTCAAGCAGCTTCATTTTATGATTCCACAAAACCATGTTTGTGTACTTGAAATAGGGGAATGATCTGTCTACAAACTTTTTCGGTCATACACTCTTGATTGAAGTATGACCGGTCATATTTAGTGTAGTTTGTAAACAAAAAATTTGTAAATATAACCTTCTCCCTTTAAATATCCAAAAAACCGTTTTCTCCTTAAGTTTGCATTCACCTGTTTTTTCTTTTTCATACTTGGACGCAACAGCAAATATAATCACACAAGTTTGCTTTTAGATTTATGTAATTTAAATTACTCTTTTGGTCACACAATCCAGGGCCCAAATAAAAGTCTGAACGATCTTTGCAAGAATAAAACTAAAATATGAAATATTTGAATAACTGGATAAATTAAGCGCTTGACAGCTACAAGATCAATTATAAAATTCAATAATTTATAACAGGTAACATATAATCTCGCTAGCACAAGTTTAAACGCAACCAAAATCCAAGCTTAATTATTACAAAAAAAAAAAATAATAATAAAAAATCCAAGCTTAATTAGGCATAAAGCTACAATATTGGGCTATTGGGCACTGCAGAGTACGTAATTACGCATCACTTGAAGGCATACTTGACGAAACCAGGAAAGTGGATATTCATGAAGTAGTCATCCCAATCAATCATTTTCGGGTCAAAGTAAAACAAATCCATCTCTACCCCACCTTGTCTTGCCGCTAATAGCAACTTTTCTGTATTCATATTATCAAATCTGGGTGCAAAACAAGCACTCTCAGTTAATTAATTAATATTAAACAAGTGCTAACAGTATCTTATATTAGCTGATAAATAAACTTACATGCCATTGAAGAACACGTAAGGCTTGTAAAGTTCAACCAATCGAATGACAATACGGATCTTCCTCTTGAGGTCAAGACACGTTTCCTGAAAATACTGGCATAAAGCTGCATTGGCAAGTTCTAGTCCCTATTAAATGCAAACTCTGTTAGCACATTGTTGAGCTCAAGTAAAGTTCACGTGATGTTGTGAGTGAGCAGTGATTGCATGAATATTAGAAGGAACGTGAAGTAACCTTTAAGGGAAGCTGGTAGCGGATGAACATGTATCTGCGGAAGCTAGCCATGTTGCTCAATATGGTAACTTTGCAAACCTTGACGGGCTTTCCATCCTTGTTTATCCAAGGTTTTGCGGTGAAATATCTTAAGCAGTAGTCAAGGAGATTAAGGTATCTAACTGGATTTCTAACAGAGGAACCCACATGATATATGATATCACTAGGTTGATTTGCATGAGCCACCATTGTCACTAGGATTGCATTCACCACTATGTCAGCTGGTATCTGCTTCAAAATAACTCAGCATTAATATATCAATTTTCAAAAAATGAATTGTATTCGAGAGCGTTGCTTGGTTGGTTTTTTTTTTGGACATTATCCCGTGATAATTTCATAGGTTTCTTAGGGACTAATTCGGAGTTCGGAGCGAGTACAAGATTAAGGTTTTAAACTCTTCCCAAAGATAATATTGGAGAGAATTGAACACATATTCTCACCCCCCACCTGTTCATTTCTCGTGCGCCAACTCAATTACTATATATTTGGTTGCTTAGTTGTTTTTCAAAACAGTTTGGTTTAGAATATGAGAATTGACTAGGCACATGCTAATTAAGAAGAAAATTTTTTAGGTAGGTACTCACCACATCAAAAACTGCCTTAAGATCCGCAAGGAAGCATGCTAATTTTCCTTTACCGTAAGCAAGAATGAAGCTGTCTATGGTTCTGTCAAAAATTCCCAAGACAAGAAAAATCTGGGTTATGTGTGTTTACATTTCTAAATACCACTTTCTTGGAGAGAAAAACATAAAATGGTGAATAATGAAACTCAATGCATGGATATAATAAATGACATAAAATTTGGTGATTTACCTCACACCTTCAACCCAACCAGGGAAAGGTTATCTGTAAGTACTAGTAACGATCGTAGGACGTACAATAACAACAGACATGTTTCCCTTCAAAGTTCCTACAAGCATTTCTCCCATTGCCTTTGTAAAGACATACGTGTTTGGCCATCCATATAAAGTTGCTCTGATAATGAATTAAGATACAACCAAACATATTCAAGTTTTGGCAATTGTTAACATATAATCCATCCAGTACAGAGTCTATTAAATTGAAAACTCGGTCACATGTTAGTTTATTATTTCAAATTCGTAGTTTCAATTATTCGTTTCTGTTCCTAACAAAATTAATTTTTGTGGGTAATATCTTCTATTACTGGATACTTTGTGAACAAAAAAGTTAATGGTAGGGAAGTTTGCATTGCGGAGGAATATAAAGGTGGAATATGAAGGTGGAATCAATCGATATACACTTAGTAAAATGGAAGTAGTATACTTAGAAACAACCTTTCAATACCCAAGTCCTTCATGGCCACTTTAATATCATGTTCTGTGGCTCCCTCCTCTCGAAGCTGATTCAATTTCTCCTCTGCCACTTTCTTTTCTATATCAATGTCTAATCCAGGCACTCCATTTAGTGACACGCTGAAATGATATGGATCTTCTACTATGAGTCCTCCTCTCTCGCCGCATACATAAGCTGCAAGGTATGGCATTATGGAAATTCTTGGAAACTTTACTCAAGATGTACTTTTTTTTGTGTGTAATTTACTCAAGATGTACTTATGTACATAAAGTGGCTATATATAGCAGGTATACACATATGTGTATGTGTGTGTAGAATTTATAATAATGTAGCATAGGTCCTACACATGACTGCAAGTAATTATTGTACTTAAACATTATGTCTACAAGGTGAGCCCAATATAGACGTTACTTTAAGGAGAGAATGGTTTTCTCTATGTTTCATGAGCAATAGTTACGAGCATAAAAATTTATATACGTGATCCTTGTTGGAGGTTGTGAGTTTGAAAGAGAAGGATTTGGACTTTAGAAAGAAATAGAATACAAATATTCTTATTTATAATATTTAATTTATGTTATGAATACTTATATTAATAAGAATATTTATGAATAAGAATATCAGGGTTGGTGCTTGAAGTATTACACCAAAAAATATTAAGTTTGGAAGATTCAACAATATTACTTCCACTTTAGGAAACATAATGCAAGCTATTGTATGTGAATATATATTATTGGGTTTTATTATTAATATATCCAACTATCCTAACTTGTTGCAACAACCTGGTGACCAAAAAGTCAATGATACATGCATTTGAATACAAAAAAATTTATTTGACGAGAGAATCATGTGGAAGATTGAACGTGAGCTTTGACTGGTTATTGTATACGGACAGCCATCATTATCATGGACATGTATATATATACCAACCTGTTGATACGTGGACAAGAACCTTTAGTTTAATGCATTTTTTGGCGAAGCTCAAAACATGCTTAACTCCAAATGTATTTATACCCAAAGCAACATCGTATCTGTATATAATAACCAAACAAGAAGATAAAAGAAAACTTTAATTTTTAACCATATAGAAATTTATTTATAACTGTGAAATAACACACACATAATGGTTCTAAATTTATACCACCTGGAATATATATATATATATATATATATATATATATATATATATATATATATACCTTTCCACAAAGTTAGTTGTTGCAGCTAAATTAACTATAACATCTGTTTCATTGCAAATCTCTTTCACTAGAATGGAGTCCTTCAAATTCAAATCCTCTAGAGAAATGTCCCCAGGCACCAGAGTCAACTTTTCTGAGACAAAGGAATCGAATTTTGTACCCATTTTTTCCTTCAGCAACCTAAACAAGTCCTTCCCTATGATCTACATATGAAAATATAATATCGCACATCAGGTATCAGACACAAACTTAAAGGATGTTGTAATATTTGTACAATCACCTCAGAGTGGAAGCGTTGAGTAGCAGATTCAGTATCCGTGGCTCTCAAAAGAAGATAAAGTTTCTTCACATTTGGTTGAACCCTCAGTGTCTTTTCCACAAAAACTGCAAACCATACATACAAGTAAACACATCGATCGTCAGTGAACAATAAGCATGCTAAGAGAGAGGGAGAGAAAGGGAGGGAGAGACACACTTTTTGCGAGGAAGCCAGTGGCACCAGTGACTAAAATAGTCTTGTCGTGAAGGAAGTGCATTATGCTTCCCAATTCCATTGTAGATGAATTAAGAGAGGGGACAAAAAATTCAAAATGGATCTTTAGATGTTGGTGAAATGTAATGTCGATAGGGTATATATATATATATATATATACGGGTCAGGATCACTTTACAGTGTAAGTTACACTCTTAATCTCATCCGTTGATCCCATTTATATCTAAGGGCTCTAATTTTTTAGTAATATGAGTCATTGGATACAAGTGGATCAATGATTAAAATTGAGTGTAAGATTTCTAACTCTTACACTGGTGTAAGAATATCCTGCCCCTATATATATATATATATATATAAGAAAAATATTTCTTAAGCAGTTTGAACTAATCAAAAACTACGTCGTTTTATTTATTGGACCCATAAATCGTACTCCCCTTCTTCTTTTAAGTTAACGGCAAAAGTAAGGTCACCGCCACCGATGAAAAAGGCCATGCCTTGATTGATTGAGCTACTTAATAGTTTGTGGGGTTTGTATTTGTCATTTAACATGACACAACAAATTTTTATACAGACACAACATTTTGTGGGGTTCACATTTTTTGAAGAAGAAAAAATTACGGCACGCAAAACGAATCTCTATAACATTACACAATCACTTTTCCTACAACATAACTCTTATAAAACTCATAGTTTATTACCAAAAAAAATAATTGCAGTAGAATTAATATTAAAAAATAAATATGTGTATAGATTATATTTGGTGTCCGTGACTTCACTTAAAAAATATTGTAAAAAAATCTATTAAGTCGGGAATGTACTAGTCGCGGAAGCGATTAACCGATTGAAATATCTTAAAAAACAAAAAACAAAGAGACCTTCACTTGATACTCAAGAAATTGTGTTTTACCGGTTGCATTTGGCATATGGCAACTAGAAAGAGACCTCTTTTGTCGTGAGGTTGTGCCTAAGTTCATTTTTTTTCTGAGCTGGTTCAGTTTTTTCCTCCTTGTTGGTGATTGCTTCATTTGTATCATCAATAGGTGTACTCACATGCAATAATTTATTTTATTTTTTTTATACACATGCAATAAAATTTAGTGATATTATTTATTCCCTTTTTTTCTTCTTATATATCTTCTGTGGTACAGGTTGTTGGTTTTCACCACGTTAAACAAATATGTTCATCATGATAATGACAATGACAATGAGAATGAGAAATAAGAATGATAATGACAATAAGAAATGAGAATGGTAATAATAAATAATAATAATGATAATAATAATTAACTACTACTAAAATCCCACAAGTCAATTACTTCTTTCTTTATGAAAATTCTTCACCAAGCTATAGATGTTTGTTGCTTATTGCTTCTTGTACTCTATGTAGTGTCACTTTCTAAAAAAGCTCTGTTTACTTCCCATCCAAAATATCTTTAGAAGAAAACACAGATAAATACCCATATTGTTTTCACTTCAAGAAAATGTGTTTTAACCAGTTGCATTTGGTATATGGCAACTGGAATTAAAGAGACATTCACTGCTCGATCCTCCTCATATTGTCTTGGAAAAGATTTAAAGCTTTAATCTTGAGATCTGTCTCAAATTGAACTAATCGTGAAGGGGTGAACCGATTGAAATATCTCAAAAAAAAGAAGACCTTCACTTGATACTCAAGAAATTGTGTTTTACCAGTTGCATTTGGCATATGGCAAGTAGAAAGAGACCTCCTTCTCGTGAGGTTGTGCCAAAGTTCATTTTTTTTCAAATCGATCTTACGAAGAATTCTCACTACTTTTTATTGTGAACTTAAGCTTTTATTTTAAGTACTGAAATTATCGTTCTTTACAAATATTTTTTTAACAAAACTTAAGTTACGTACCACTCAAGTTATCTTATACCTACTCTCAGAAGACTTCTAGAGAAATAACATAGTGAAGCGATCATAAAGAAATTGACAGCCTATTTTATTTTATTTTGATACATTCATTGATAGCCTATTTAAAAACGTAAAGCTTTAGAGAAAATATAAAATTAAAAAAGTAAAGCCAATCACCACACTTGAGCTTGATTTGATAATATATAGCTTTTGATAATTAGTATATATCAAGCTTCAACCACATTTCGATTGGACTCCACTCTTCTACAAGCCTCTAATAATTTTCTTGCTAATCTATATATTTTTTATTTCATAAGCAGACAAAGAATCTGAAATCATAATTCATCAACAGAGCACAGACAGACTAAGGGTTGTTCATTTGTGTTTTTTTAAGGAAAAAAAATTTTGAAATAAAAATGTTTAAACATTTTAAGATAATTGGATATTTTTTAATTAACAATTAAAAAAGTAGTTTAGTAATTTTCTTTTAAGTTAAAGATATTAAATCGAAAAAAGTATAACTTATTTGCTTTTAACCAATATATCCTCATGGATAAAGCTATTTGCCAAACTACACCCTTTCTAAGTTATTTATTCCTATTTGCGCCACGCTAGTTTTTACTTAATTTTTTATTGAAATATGTTTTCAGTTACGTGCATGTAGATCGATGTAGCTTAATAGGATATAGCATTTTTTACATAGATAAACCAAAGTGTTTAGCACTTTTTTAAGCTAAGAATAAATTGTTATATAGAAGACACTGACTGATATTAAAAATCAACAAGAGGTTTGAACCCCTATATAGCAGATGAGATTAATAATCTTAATTATCAAGCATAGTGCAATAAGAAAATTAGAACAACCTTACAGTATGTCAGATAATGGAACAGAATGATCAATATATGCAGGATAGTGTAAGAAATCCGAATCCACATAAAGTGTTTCCTTAAAATAATTTGCCCTCTCACTGATGTCGAAGGTTGATGGACACTTGTCTCCCAGGATAGAACGGATTGTGTTTGAAGATTGGTGGCACTACCAGTCAACAGTCCGAAGGAACACAACAAGATGGCAGAGGGACAGGAATGGAAGGAAGTATGCAAAACAAGGATGAAGGAAAAAAATTCGGAAGAATAAACATATAAAAAACTGGATGAAATTTCTGAGGGGTCAGGTCTATATATAGACACTGACCGATCACGATGAATTGCCACCGTGACTGCACGAGAAAACTGCACGAGACATCTCTTGTTCACCTTCACGTCATTTCCTTTCTTCAGCTAAGAAAGCTTATATGATTGTAGGTGTTCTCCATTTTCAACCCTAACTTCTTGACCGTGATATTAGAGACTACATTCTTGCAGCTCCCTCCATCAGTGACCATATTACACACCTTACCGCTGCTGGTGCACTTGGTGCGGAATATATTGTGTCAGAGCCACAACTAATCATCAATGATGTCAACATTCAAAACCTTTCGAACAACCAAGGATTCACCTGAATCACCATAAATAATCTCACCTTCTTCAGGCCCTCCATTCGCCTGATCTTCTTCGTACTCATAATAGATGGGGCCTATATCATTGGTTGGAGTATCCACAAGAATAACATACTATCGGTTCGGACAATCAGTAGCAAAGTTCCCTAAACCTTAACACCTCTTCACCGCAACACCTATCTTTCCTGCTCCACCACTGATTAATCCTTCTTTGCTAGTTGTTTTAGGGTTAGAAAGAGCCTTCCTCGAATAAGTGTTAGTTGCTGAGCTCAATAACTCCTAGTTGTCAGAAAATCTAGATTGGAATTTAGAAGTACCTCTTTTTCTCTTACACTGTCCCTCTACCTTCAAAGCCAGTTGACACGCGTCCTCATATAACCAATATTGTTGTAGGTATAGGATATATGAGATCTCAGTCCGCAATCCTCATAAGTACCGAGCAATCAATTGTTCATCCTCTTCTACGATATCACAGCGCATTCAAATAAGATCAAACTTAGTGATGTAGTGTTCAACTGACAAGTTTCACTGCTCGAGATTGTTGTACTTAATAAATGCTTCTTGTAGGTAATGAATATGTAAGAATTTTTGTTGCAACAATTTCTTCATCTTATACCAACTCTTGATCTTAGGCATTCCTTCTCTGGTTCGTTGCTTCTTAACATGTTTCCATCAAATTGAGTCATGCTTCCTCAATTTGATAGCAATTAGTTTGACATGCCGGTCTTATGTCAAGTCTTTAATTTCAAAGATCATTTTGATGGTGTATAACTAGTCAAAAAACTCAACTGGATAAATGGCGCCCTCGAATTTCGGAATCTCAATCTTCAACCCAATATTGACACAAAAGGATTGATTTACAAGTCGACTTCATCCATGTCGCTACTAGTTCCATAATGGGTGTTCACTCCTTTCTAGCGCATGAGACAATATTTCAAACTCCTTTTCTTCATCATATTCGTCCAACTGCGGTAGGGCAAGTAATTGTTCGAGCTTCCGAATTTGCCTATCTTTTTTTGCCCATGTAGTGTCTCGTGAGTAGATGTGTGGTTGCTTGTCGTCGCCGTTAGGGCCATTACATGCCCTCTACCATTGCCATCTTGACCTCGCCCGTTGTTGTTCTAGTCAGCCATTTATGTGACAACAAAAGCTCTGATTTCCAAATAATGTCAAGTAGTAACCAGTTGGGTAAACAGAAAGAAAAAACAAACACAAGAATTGAGAGAAAAAGTTATTTCTCTTTTCTAAATTTTATTTAAGCAAAGATAATCAAATAACAATAGGGTTATCAAAGCCTTAAATAGGTGGAACAAAGTAAAATGAAAATAAAACTCAAAAAGAATAAAAAAATGATTATGCGCAATCAAAAAAGATAACAAATAATCATCGAACACTCAAATAAAATCAAAGAAATAACTAAAAAATAAATAACTGACAATTATTAATTGGGTTAAGTGTTTGTCATTTTAGATAACACAACTTTGTGTTATTTTTAATGAAACTACATTATTTTGATATTTTTTTTCTTTTTTATAAAATTAGAAAAAAAAATAAAAGAGAGAGAATACAAAAATAAATTAAAATGACATACAAACACTTTTTTAGTATTAAAAAGCCAATAAATTATGGTTAATTAGAAGTGTTTTCTTCAACTCACCCTCTGACCTGTTCCAAGAATTCGGTGGACGCTCACGACGAACTCGATTGATGACAAGCCCATATAGATCTTCAGCGGGCCCATCTGCAAAGCCTGAAGAACGCAACAATGAGAAAAAACAATTCTCATAACGGTTGAGAACAATTTGACTTCGTACAGTGATCGGCCATGTGGTAGGTGCAAAGGCTGAAGTTGGCATAGCGGAGTATGGCTTCGACGGCGTCGTTTCGGTCGATTCGGCCCCAAATTCCGCTAGCCTGCCACATCCCGTTAAGGACTCGGCATATGTCCATGGAATCGTTCCTGATACTCAATGTGACGCGGCGATTCTCACCCGTGGTCGTGGTGGCGCTCAAGCATACATCAGTGCACCGAACCGAGTTTGTGCTGATACCTCACGATTACGATTGCAACTCTCTCCACTAGTTCTGGTGGAGTTGAAGCGCGTAAGGGTGCAAATTAGGAGAACCAATAATTTCTTCATTTTTTCGATTTGTTTTTGAAATGACGATAATGTCACTATTTCAAAAGTAGCGGGCCCACGTGAACAAGCCCATACCAATGACGGTTATCTTCAAATAACAACGCGAAGCTCTAAAAAGTAAAAACAGAAAGGTGTTTATTAGTCATCAGAAACTAATAAAATAAAAAATGCAAGAAATCAGAGGCTAATTTTTAGGGGTTTAGATAGGGATTTTTTACTCTCCAAAAAAATCACTTGAATGCAGACTAAAACCAAAGATTGGCGAATGAAATATCTTTTCCACACACAAAAAATATCAACTTGTCCCCATTGAAAACTATATACTAATTTATCGTTATTTAACTTGTTGACCAATAATTATTTGAGTAAGTGAATATTTACTCGAGGCTCTCTGTAAATAATCCATTAAATATCGAACAAAGGGGTTACAATGGTTAATGTGCCAATTTTTTTTTTTTTGGGAGCAATGTGCCAATTTTTATTATTATGATTAACTGTTTGTTTAATTAATTAATTTCACAAAAACTAAAAACAAAAAAAAAAATCTTGTAAACTCTTACTTATTTTTTTGTCTTTGGTTAGTCATGCATTTTATGCTAAACGAAAAATGCGGTTCATTTTTAGCTGGGACTAAGACGTATTTATATATGTGCATGATATATTGAATAAAAGATTGTTAAGAGAGACTGGTTATATTCATATATTTTTTCCAAACAGCTTCATTTTATGACTCCCTGTTGTGCTGTAGTCCACTATTCTCCTGTTGTTTCAGTTTAAAGACTCGTGAATAGATAATCTAAATCGTACTAAACGCCTCCTTTATCTAAGTTATTAGAAGCTGTCATAAATAATTAAAGAGTTTATTGTTTCTGGAGTTAGATTTTATGTTTTAGACTAAGGATAATGTGAAGAGAAGACAGAAAAAAAATATAAGTCTTATATACTTTTATTTATGTATAAAAGATAAATTTATCCTATAATATGAGAAAAAATAAACTCATAATTAAAAGTGGATAATCATTCTCTTAATTTGCTGGAAAAGAAAATCTCTCTTGCAAAAAAAAAAAAAAAAAAACTATATACTACAGGTAGTACATAATTAATAATATTAAAGTTAATTTTTTTCTCTCTCCTCATATTTTGTAGGCTGACGTAACAGAAAAAGAAAAAATAATTTTATCATATTTTATCATTATAACGATGGGTAATATTTTCCTCCTTTTACACGACACAAGCTATTTTCCTACACAAACATAAAAGTGGGCCCATCAATTCTTTTACTTTTCTTTTATTTTAAAAATAGTGGACCCCACAATTGATTATCTCTATGACATGACCTAAGAATTTTCCTACAACATAATATTAGTTTTTCCCTATAACTATAGTATATAATTTATTTTTTTTGCATGAAATAAATTTTTCCTATAACACGAGATAAAGGGATCTCATTAAAAGTACATGAATTACTTTAGCTGACTCCAGAATTTGTTTGATTCGCATGTACTGTATTATTTTAGGATGCTCATATTTTAGGGACGCGGTTCTGTCAAAATATGATAAAAAAAATTTAATGTAGTTTTAAAAGTACATGAATTACTAGTGCAGTTCATGAAAGTTTTTAAAGGAAAAGTTAACATCAACAAAAATCTGCTTGATATATACATAAAACATTGGAAAAAGTGTGTATAATTTTAAATGATGTAAAGTTGTGTCATTTTAAGTAAGAGAAAGAGATAGATAAAGAAAGAGAGAGAGTGAACAAAAAAAATATAAAGATGTGGGTCTCACCTCTTTGTGTAAGAATAAAATAACATAAGTTGTGTCATTTAAAATAACAAAGACTTTTCTCTGAAACATTCTCTCATTGAAGTTTGCAGTCTCCTCTATTTTCTTTTTCATACTTAGACGCAACAGCAAATATAATCACACAAGTTTGCTTTGAGATATATGTAATTTAAATTACTCTTTAGTTGGTAAAAGTCTAAACTATTTTTGCAATAGTACAACTAAAATCTGAAATATTTGAATAACTTCGATAAATTAAGCACTTGAAAGCTACAATTATAACGGACAACATATACTCTCGCTAACACAAGTTTAAATTCAAGGAAAATTTAAGCTTAATTAGACATAAAGCTACAATATTGGGCACTGCAGAGTACGTAACTACGCATCACTTGAAGGCATACTTGACGAAACCAGGAAAGTGGATATTCATGAAGTAGTCATCCCAATCAATCATTTTCGGGTCAAAGTAAAACATATCCATCTCTACCCCACCTTGTCTTGCCGCTAATAGCAACTTTTCTGTATTCATATTATCAAATCTGTGTCCAAAACAAGCACTCTCAGTTAATTAATTAATATTAAACAAGTGCTAACAGTATCTTATATTAGCTGATAAATAAACTTACATGCCATTAAAGAACAAGTAAGGCTTGTAAAGTTCAACCAATCGAATGACAATACGGATCTTCCTATTGAGGTCAAGACACGTTTCCTGAAAATACTGGCATAAAGCTGCATTGGCAAGTTCTAGTCCCTATTAAATGCAAACTCTATTAGCACATTGTTGAGCTCAAGTAAAAGTTCACGTGATGTTGTGAGTGAGCAGTGATATTTGCATGAATATTAGAAGGAACGTGAAGTAACCTTTAAGGGAAGCTGGTAGCGAATGAACATGTATCTGCGGAAGCTAGCCATGTTGCTCAACATGGTAACTTTGCAAACCTTGACGGGCTTTCCATCCTTGTTTATCCAAGGTTTTGCCGTGAAATATCTGAAGCAGTAGTCATGGAGATTAAGGTATCTAACTGGATTTCTAACAGAGGAACCCACATGATATATGATATCACTAGGTTGATTTGCATGAGCCACCATTGTCACTAGCATTGCATTCACCACCATGTCAGCTGGTATCTGCTTCAAATTAACTCAGCATTAATATATCAATTTTCAAAAAATGAATTGAATTCGCGAGCGTTGCTTAGTTGCTTTTTAAAATAGTTTGGTTTAGAATATGAGAATTGGCTAAGCACTTTCCATGCTAATTAAGAAGAAGAAAGTCTTTTAGTTAGGTACTCACCACATCAAAAACTGCCTCAAGATCCGCAAGGAAGCATGTTAATTTTCCTTTACCGTAAGCAAGAATCAAGCTGTCTATGGTTCTGTCAAAAATTCCCAAGACAAGAAAAATCTGGGTTATGTGTTTACGTTTCTAAATACCACTTTCTTGGAGAGAAAAACATAAAATGCTGGATAATGAAACTCAATGTATGGATATAATAAATGACATAAAATTTGGTGATTTACCTCACACCTTCAACCCAACCAGGGAAAGGTTCTCTGTAAGTACTAGTAACGATCGTAGGACGTACAATAACAACAGACATGTTTCCCTTCAAAGTTCCTACAAGCATTTCTCCCATTGCCTTTGTAAAGACATACGTGTTTGGCCATCCATATAAAGTTGCTCTGATAATGAATTAAGATACAACCAAACATATTCAAGTTTTGGCAATTGTTAACATATAATCCATCCAGTACAGAGTCTAATGAGTTATTATAAGTTCCACTTATCTCCATGTCCAATATTAAATTGAAAACTCGGTCACATGTTAGTTTATTATTTGAAATTCGTAGTTTCAATTATTCTTTTCTGTTCCTAACAAAATTGATTTTTGTGGGTAGTATCTTCTATTACTTGATACTTTGTGAATAAATGAGTTGATGGTAGGGAAGTTTGCATTGTGGAGGAATATGAAGGTGGTATCAATCAATATATATACACTTCGTAAAATGGAAGTAGAATACTTAGAAACAACCTTTCAATACCCAAGTCCTTCATGGCCACTTTAATATCATGTTCTGTGGCTCCCTCCTCTCGAAGCTGATTCAATTTCTCCTCTGCCACTTTCTTTTCCATATCAATGTCTAATCCAGGCACTCCATTTAGCGACACGCCAAAATGATATGGATCTTCTACTATGAGTCCTCCTTTCTCGCCACATACATAAGCTGCAAAGGCATGGCATTAAGGGAATTCTTGGAAACTTTACTCAAGATGTACTTGCATGGACATAAAGTGGCTATAGCAGGTACGCACACATACATGTATATAGAATTTATAAAATAAGGGAAAAGGGTTTCTTCTTCTTGTCATTTTACTTTTTCATAAAGATATGGGACTAGGGAGTGTAAATAGGCTAGGCTAGGCTTTGGCTTAAATAGGTCAGGCCTATATAAAAAATATTGAATATGGCCTGACCTATTAGCCTGTGTAGCTCCAAATTACAAGTCTGGCCTAACCTGTATTTAAAAAATAAAAGTTTTAGCCTAGACCCGTTGGCCTATTTAAGCATATTAAACATTCATCAATTAAAAGAATAGCTAAAATAATATTATTTTATTATTCAAAATTATTAAAATAATAATTTTTTTATTATATTTTAAATAAATAATATGATATAGGTCGGCCTGTAGGCTTATAGGCTCAACATGTACAAAAAAGCCTATGACCTGTTTTCTAAATAGTTTTTTTAAAAAGTCTAGGCCTGCTCTATTTTACTATTTATAATAGGCCAAGTCTGGCATAATATAGGTTAGGTCGTAGGCCCCTATAGGCCGGCCTAGCCCATTTACACCCTTATATGGGACCCACACCTTTTTTTTTGTCCACTCTCTCTTCCATGATTTATCTTTTTCTCTCACTTAAAATAACATAACTTTATATCCTTTAAAATAACATACACTTTTCCCATGTAATAAATGTAGCATAGGTCCCACATGATTGTTAGTAATTATTGTAATTGAACATTACGTCTACAAGGTGAGCCCAATATAGACGCTACTTAATTCAAGGAGAGAAATGGTTTTCTATCTGTTTCATGAGCATTATTTTTTTTTTTTTGATAACATCATGAGCATTATTTACAAGATAGTGAATACGTGATCATAACTTGTTGCAACAACCTATTGACCAAAAAGACAATGATACATGCATTTGAATACAAGAGATATTATTTGACTGGTTATTGTATACAGACAGCCATCATTATCATAAACATGTATATATATACCAACCTGTTGATACGTGGACAAGAACCTTTAGTTTAATGCATTTTTTGGCGAAGCTCAAAACATGCTTGACTCCAAATGTATTTATACCCAAAGCAACATCGTATCTGTATTTAATAACCAAAAAAGAAGATAAAAAAACAAATAACTTTAATTTATAATCATAGAGAAATTTATTTATAACTGTGAAATAACACAGACACGCTCACATGGTTCGAATATATACCTTTCCTCAAAGTTAGTTGTTGCAGCTAAATTAACTATAACATCTGTTTGATGGCAAATCTCTTCCACTATGGAGTCCTTCAAATTCAAATCCTCTAGAGAAATGTCCCCAGGCACCAGAGCCAACTTTTCTGAGACAAAGGAATTGAATTTTGTACCCAGTTTTTCCTTCAGCAACCTAAACAAGTCCTTCCCTATGATCTACATAAAAAAAACCACTCCACGTTAAATCTTGACTAGCGAGGGTGAAATTAGGGCAGTCGTTGTATGCAGTCTTATCTTTGCATATATGTAAAGAGACTGTTTCCCGGATTTAAACCTATAACCTTTCAGTCACAGAAGAATAGTTTTACCACTACTCTTATGTAGCCCCCATTAAACCCTATCATCTACATATGAAAATATAATAGCGTTCATCAGGTATCAGACACAAACTTAAAGGATGTTGTAATATTTGTATAATCACCTCAGAGTGGAAGCGTTTAGTAGCAGATTCAGTATCTGTGGCTCTCAAAAGAAGATAAAGTTTCTTCACATTTGGTTGAACCCTCAGTATCTTTTCCACAAAAACTGCAAACCATACAAGTAAACACATCGTCAGTGACAATAAGCATGCTAAGAGGGAGAAAGGGAGGGAGAGACACACTTTTTGCGAGGAAGCCAGTGGCACCAGTGACTAAAATAGTCTTGTCGTGAAGGAAGTGCATTATGCTTCCCAATTCCATTGTAAATGAATTAAGAGAGGGGACAAAAATTTCAAAATGGATCTTTAGATGTTGGCGAAATGTAATGTTCATAGGGTCTATATATACTAAAAAGAAAACATCGAATGAGAATGCAAGTGCTTGTTATGGCACAGACATTGGTCCAAACTATGAAGTGTGAATGTCAAGCATGCTCTCTGCTCCGCACATGTTAATAACAACACATTATACAGGTCAAAATCGGTGACATGCCACACTATTCAACGAAGATAGCCCAACATTCAGCCTAACCGTAACTACCACATTAACTATTTTTTGGATTTCTCCACCTATTCTTTAAAAAATCAGAATAATCCAATTCAAGATTTATCGTATATATATTCATATAAACTGCAAATATTGCCGCTTAATTAATAACTAGTTCCAGCACCACGGCTTGGGATTTCTAAGATTCTTAAGAACGCTATTAGTATTGAAAGTGGTGGATTTATGTTGAGGATAAGTTTTCTAATGGTTTTATTTTATTTCTTTGTTTGAGGTTACCTTTTTTTGAAAAACATATGCGGAGTTTCTTATGTATATGATATAATTCTAAATTCACTCCAAGTTTTAAGAAGTCGTACTCATAACTTACGAGGATTTTTTTTAGTAAAATAATTGACACCAAACATAAATTATGCACGACATGACTTACTGCATTTTTTTTTGTCCCCAACTTTTTCTTTGACCGCAGAAGAAAAGAAATTTTATACAGCAGCCAATAATTATATATTACAGGTAATATATAGTTGTAATATTAAAATTATTTTTTTTTTCTCTGTCATATCAAATGACAACCTTATGAGGAGAGAAATATTTTTTTTTTAAATTACAATTATATACTAACTGCACAAAATTTCTTTTGCAATGAAAAGATAAGTTCATTTACTATTTTTTTATGAGAAAAAGTTTTCACCTTTTAAATGACACAAGGTTTTGTCTTTTTAGCATTATAACTATAAACTAAGAATAATACATAATTATAATATTTGTAAAGAATCAATTCAATTAAAAAAATTTAAGCTTTTAAGCGAAGGCCTCTTTAATAATTTTATATATCTCTAATATGCCTCTTCACACGAGAGTTCATTGGACTTAAAGGGTAGACAATGCATAAACTTACCTACCTGTGCTAAGAAATTCTACAAGAAAATATGGGGGCAAGAAGCCTATATGCGATGTATAGACTACTTTTAAACCATGATATGTTTGCTTATTTAAACATATTTTTAGTTTGGGGACACCAGACATTAATATTATGTAAAGAATTAATTTAACCCAAAAACTTAAGTTTTTAAGTGAATGTCTCTTTAATGATTTTATATATCTCTAATAATATTAAAGTTATACTTTTTTTTCTCTTCACAAGTTGTCTGTTGATGTGGAGAGTGAAATAAGTACAACTTTAATATTATAATTATATATTATCCGTAATATATAGTTATACTGCTAAAAGGACATAATCATATGTTCTTTAAAATGACACACTCTAAACTCTTTTTTTATATAATAAACTGTAAAATTGTGTCTCTTATTCATTTTCTTATCCTAATTTGTGGTTATACAACTTCATTAGGGTTAAGAGGCCTAATGAATTGATTAATTTTATATAATCTGGTTACCTAACACGTGCAGCGTCTCCCTTTAACATAGAAGAAAGTAGTTTTTAGAATATTTCCAAAATTGAAGAGTCATTCTCAATTGTCCAATAATCGTGTTAACGTTTAATAAAATATCCAGCACTATCTTTTTGAAATAATGTATAATTATTATGGGATGATTGGACCCATAAATCATTTTCCCCCTTCTTTTAAGTGGACAGCAAAATTAAGGTCACCGTCGCCCGGCATTTCACGGTCACGACCATGCCTTAATTGATTGAGCTACTTCATATTTTATTATAAAAAAATTGGCTGTGAGCTTTCAACTTTAAGAAATTAATGTTAAAACAAATATGTTTATAGATTATATTTGGTGTCCGTGACTTGACTTAAAAAAAATTTTAAATTTTTTTTTTAAGGCAGCGATGTATTTCAAGAATTCCTAAACTTACACCAAATTAAAAATAAAAATAAAAATTATCCGCCGTAATTACACCGTACAGGCACTTTAATGTGCGTAGCTGTGTTCGATTCCATGTAAACTTCAAAAATAAAAAAACTGCCACAATCTTGCGTATACGTATTACATTTTGCTATAGACTGTTTCTAAAAGTGAGTTTTTTGGTCTAGAAACATATTATTTGTAGGGCAAAATATTTTTATATCGGTGAAGAATAAGAAGTTTTACAATAAATTTTGATCATTGATTTATTTGATTTTAACGGCTCAAATATCTAATAAATCACAACTATTAGATATAAATAAAATCAACGATCAAGATTAAGAGTGTAACTTATATTATAATTTTATGCATATATACTAGCAAAATTTCTTATCACTATCCTAACGGCTTTGTATCACTCAAATTTTATACCTCTTTTTCAAAAAAAAAAAACTTTAAATTTTACACACCATCTTAATTAACACAAAAGGATGCAAAACTATGTTGCCTTTAGAAATTTTATTTCCATACAAAACGTTAAGGTATGTTTAGATTTTTTTTTTCCCGAACCATTAAGGTTGCAAAACTGTGTTCCCTTTTGTGGGCATTTAGCACAGGAGAACAAATTTTTAACCAGATAAATACAATTAATGGGGAAACGGTTGGAAAGTATAATTAGTAGAATTTTTTAAAAAAAGTTGTTTGGTTGAACGGAATATAACCAAGAAAATTGATTTAAGCGTATTAAGTCTACGTTTGATTGAAAATAATTAAAATATTGCTGGGAAATATATTGAAAATCAAAAATACCCCTCATAAATTTTGAATTTGATTTGTCGATCCATTTTGTGATGGTTCTGTTTTTCATGGTTGGGGGTGGGGAAAATTATTTGATTTTTTTTTTTTTTTGGTAAATAAGTTTGAAATGGTTGAAACCTTGAAGTTTTGCACAAAATAAAAATTGTAACATTTTCGTAGTTTTTTTTTTGTTACTCAAAATGAGAAAAAAGGAAGTGGTGCTACCTATATGCAAAAAAGAAGTGGTTGAGGGCATTTCAATAACAAGGTAAATACAATATTTTCACTTATCCAGCAATATGCAAAAACCACCTCAGAGGTGATATTTCGAAACACTGTTTTTGAATACAATTTGCACACACCACTTAATTTCATGGGAAAACCACTTGCGTAGCTTAATTTTCCATACTCTTTTACTAAACATGGTTTCATGCAATTCTAACATTGATTTACCCAGCAATCTTACATGAAACCATCTACCAAACAATCCTTTAGACTTTTTTATTATTTAAATATGATGTAAATTTATCGGTACGTGCAAATAAAAAATATTAATAATCTATACCGAAGCCTATGTGGAATGTAACTGCAATCTTATTCAAAAAAGATAATAATAATAATAATAATAATAATAATTAACTACTACTAAAATCCCAGAAGTCAATTGCTTCTTTCTTAATGAAAATTCTTCACCAAGCTATGTTTGTCGCTTATTGCTTCTTGTACTTTATGGTAATGCCACTTTCTGAAAAAGTTTCGTTTACTTCCTAACCTAGATATCTTCAGGGGATATTTGGTAGAGGAGAAATTTTTTTTTTATCCGGAAATCTCGATTTTTAAAAATATAACTTTTACATTTAAATTACGATAATATCTGAAAATTAAAAATTTAAAAAAATTTAATTTTCCGAAAATCCAAAAGAATATCGCGTACCAAATGGCCCAGAAGAAAACACAGATGGAAAACTGATATTGTTTTCATTCAAGAAAATGTGTTTTCGCCGGTTGCATTTGGTTTATGGCAACAAGAAAGAGACCTTTCTCGTAAGGTTGTGACTAATTTCATTTTTTTTAATCGATCTTACGAAGAATTCTCGCTACTTTTTAGTGTGAACTTAATATTTTATTTGAAGTACTGAAATTTTATCCTTCTTCACAAATTTTTTTTTTAAGGAGATAGGATGTTTTAACATTATTGTCAAATTTTGAAATTTGATATCAAATCTTAAGTGTTGATTTCTGTTTATCATTTATTAGAAATTAATAATTAATTAATAAATTTGATTTTCAATAAATAATACCCGTTAATTGACAAAAATTAATAATTAAAATTTGATATTAAATTTTAAATTTTGACACCGATATTAAAGTAACATTCTCCTTTTTTAAGATTATGTTCCACTCAAGTTATCTTATACCTACTCTCAGAAGTCTTTAGAAAAATAACATGGTGAAGCGATCATAAAGAAGACACATTGATAGCATATTTAAAAACGTAAAGCTTTCAACAAAATATAAAATAAAAAAGTAAAGCCAATCACATCACTTGAGGTTGATTTGATAATATATGGCACTTGTTAATTAATATATGGATTTAATATTTTAGTAGATAAATTTATCTCCTTGAACCCTTAATATACACACATATATATAGAATATAAAGTTTCAACCACATTTCAATTGGACTCCACTCTTCTACAAGCCTCTAATAATTTTCTTGTTAACCTATATATTTTGATTTGATAAGCAGACAAAGAATCTGAGATCATAATTGAGACAAGTAAGTCTCTGCTATTTTTATAACTTTTGATTCTTTGACTACATATAAGATTAATTTCGAGTTGAAATTTAGTCACAATCAAAGCTTTTCAACTCTTCTAAAAATGTATTTGGCGATAATTAAACTCAGATTCTCTCCCTACCTATTTAGTTTGTATCGTCAACTGAGCTACATTCATTAGGTTTTATATATTTTTTAACCAATATATCCTCATGGATAAAACTATTTACTAAACTATAACCTCCGTAAGTTATTTACCAAAATTTTCCTATTTAAGCCACGCTAATTTTTTTTTTTCAGTTACTTGTAGATGTCGGTTAATAGGATGTAGCATTTTTTACCATGTTTAGCACCTTTTAAATAAAGCTTGTTGACATTTCTTATGTTGTAACATTTATGTTCCATATGGTTCTTTTTTTCATTCTTTTTTCTTTTACCCCAACATTTTTCTTCTCCTTTCATCATCGTCTCCAATGCCCTTATTCTTTATTTGTTGAGAGAATTAGTATTTATGATTATAAGTCAATTTAATGAAATTAATTAGAATTAGAATTCTAGAAAAAAAAATTAACCATACGATAAATATATTTATTGAAGAAGTTATATAGAAGTTGTAGCTAACATGAATGTAGAAAAATCAAACAACAACATTATTCCTTCACCTCGTTCACTACATTTTTTTTTTTGGAGTTACCCAACTCTAATTATCTCTTTGAGACGAGTTGGCTCCCTCCGATATTCCCACGAGCTTCGACTCTTTGAGCCGGCTATGGGACTAATCCGGAGTGCGGGGGAACAGTGATGGCTAAAGGTTCAGCCCCCTCTCCAAGAATGCATTCAGCGGGAATCGAACACATATCATTACATCTTTTATGTTACTTTTTGTTAATGTTAGCTATGAATAAATTTTTCATTAAATATAGTTATCCTATGGTTTGGTGAAGTCATATACATGAATGACTTTTTTTTGTAAACATATATATATAGAGGGTTATATTTACAAATTTTTTGTTTACAGACTCTTACAAACTACACTATGTTCTTCCGAAAAAACACTAGGTTACACTATGTTCTCCAGGAATATATAGTGTAATTTGCAAAACTTTATAGAAAAAATTTGTAAACAAATCTTTCCGTGTATATATATATATATATGAGGTAGGATCTTTTGACACCGGTGTCAAATTTAAAATTTGACACCGGATCTGAGAGTCGTTAGATCAAAAAAGATCAATGGTCTCACATGCTTACAAATCAGAGTCATTGATCTTTTTTGATCTAACGGCTCTCAGATGAAGTGTCAAATTTGAAGTTTGACACCTCATATTAAAGCCGTTAGATAAAAAAAGATCAATGGTGTCACATGTTTACAAATCAGAGGCATTGATCTTTTTTTATCTAACAGCTCTTAAATGAAGTGTCAAACTTCAAATTTGACACCAATGTCAAAAGATCGTGCCTCATATATATATATATATATATATATATATATATATATATATATATATATATATATATGAATGACTTGTTAATTTTGGTATAACCCATTTGAGTTGGCAATTTCTTATCGGACCGAAAGTTTGCCACACCATGTTTTTGTTGACCTAGACCAACAAAAAAATATTTGTTGGTTTGAGTCTCTGACCGGATGGGCTCTGTTCATATCATGTGCAGGCGGAATAATCATTAGTTAGACACATTTACTACGCTGAAAGGTTGTGGATACTAAAATAAATATTATTTATTTTAAAATTATACATATCAAATAACGATTCAAATGCTTAATTAAGAATTAGAAAGATTTTTATTTTCTAAATATAAGTTAAACCAGGTCAGGTCTCAGGTATTTTGTACTCTAAAAGTGAATATCTTCACTTCGGCTCGGTTCGGTTCGTGTACTTTCAAAAAAGGTTTTGGGTCATGCCAACACTTTTCATGCCCCGTTACCTCACATGGTCACATTTGCTGTTTCTTCAACACATATATTCCGTGTTAGGTTTCATTCAATGCGTAGTTTGAGGAGTCTACGGTACTGTTAGCCGTTAGGATACGACAGGAACAACCACCCATTGGGGCACATGCAATTCCCATACCAAATCACGATAATGCAGACCTCACACCAATGGGTGGCGCCACAAAATTTTATGACATGTATGAGAAAAATGAAATTCACAGTAATTTAGGACAGACAATACGATGGGTGTCGGTACTTAATTAGAAGTTTTCAAAAATAATAAGAATGAATGAGTGAATTTATATTAGCTACCTTCTTTTTAAATCTGAGTATAGTTTAAGATAATTGTTTCATGGGAAAAAGAAGTATCATTTAAAAGGATACAAGTTGTGTCCTTTTAGATGATTTACACAAAGTATGATCGGTCATATTTTGTGTAAATTTGAAAAGTTTTTTTTTTTCTCTCCTCAATCACATCGTGTAAAATGAAAAAAAATACAAATTTTCAGAATTACATAGAGTATAACCGATCATACTCTGTGTAAATTAAAAGAACATAACTTTTGTCCTTTTAAATAACACACCGTTTCATAAACAGGGACGATTTCCCCTTGTAACCCCTCTCTGACTTCTTCGGTGCCTCACTTAGCATTTCTTAGGCCTCCACTTTATTGCACAACATAACATGTCTTTTTTAACTATAGCTTACAGAAAGAAAAAAAAAATTGCATAGTACTTTGAGAAAGCAAATGGTAATGTGAAGCCTCTCCTATAAATATGTTTACGGGAAGTCTTAACCTTTTTTTATGGTAACTCCGTCGTTCTACAAGCAACATGCCTCTCTTATTTTATTCATTTGTTATCAGCTTCGGGTGAGAATTAGCGACCACAATTCGTGAGATAGCTCTCACGGTCAAGGAACTAGATTTTGATAATGTTCTTGTCTCCCTTGTAAATTGGCAACGCACGGAAAAGTTAAAAAAAAAAAAAAAATGTTTGTATTGATAGAAGTTTGCGACTTTTTAACAAATTTAGCTTTAATTAAAAACATATTTTACAACGAAAAATATTTTACTAATTTAAGATTATTTTTGTCACAAAACGCTTTAAAGTGTCGCGTCAAATTTTATTATCGTTTTTAAATAAAATAGGGTGATAAGCAAAGGTGAATTTGCGCCTGTCACTCCAAAGTTTCTGAGAAATTTAATGGTTTTAGAATAACAGATATTAGACTTTAAGACCAAAAGTCTTGCTGCTATCAATTTACGCTACCATCATCCGCACACTTAAGCAAAACCTACAATCTTGCATGATGATGGGGATTGGTAAGGTTGGCAAAACGGGCCAACCCGACCCAACCGGCATTCAACCCCAAAAAACGAGTCGCGTTAGGGTTGGCCCGAATAGAAAAACGAGTCAGAAAATCCAGCCCGACCTGAGTTGGGTTAGGGTTGGCTCGATAATCAGCTCGCGGGTTGGTTCGGAAAAAAGCTCGCGGGTTAGCTCAAGAAAAGCTCGCGGATTAACTCAAAATAATGTCAGTGGGTTGGCTCGCGGGTTCGTTAGCTCGAAATATTGCCTATGGGTTGGCTCGCAGGTTGGCTCAAAAAAAATTGATTGTTGTTCAAAAAAAAAAGTTATTTTTTGTATATAAGTGTTGTCATTATTTAATTACTTTGGTTTGCTTTTTTTCCTTGGACGCGCTACCGTTATTGTATTGCATAAATAAGAAGGTGAAAATGAATGGGGCAGATGCACAGAAGAGGAAGAGAATTGCCATCATTAGCGTCTCTACCTTCTTACTAGTGGCTATGGTCGTGGCTGTTACAGTTGGTGTCAACTTCACTCGTAATGGTTCTAATGATGATGATTCAAAGAACAATGAGAAGAAGAACCATGTATATTCCACCGTAAAAGCAGTCAAAACCCTTTGCCAACCCACCGATTACAAGAAAGAATGTGAGGAAAGCCTTAAAGCAGAGGCTGGCAACACCACTGACCCAAGAGAACTCATTAAAATTGCCTTGAATGCAACCATTACGAAAATCAGTAACGGACCTTACTGTGAACATCATTGTAGTTTGGATATTATTATTTTTAATTAAAAACAAAAACCTAACCCGCGAGCTGGCCCATTTGACCCGCGGGCTGACTCATTTTTATCCGGGTTGAATCAGGTCGGGTTCACAACTCATTTAAGCCAACCCAACCCGACTTATTTGTGACGGGTTGCGAGCCAACCCGACGGGTTGACTCATGTTTGCCAACCCTAGGGATTGGTTAAAAGAAAAGTAATTACATAAGTGTGTGTTTTTTTTATTATGTATGAGTAGGGGTCACGTAAACCAACAGTGGCAAGATTTTTTTATTTTTTATTTTTAAGTCCAACCAGTGTCAAGTGAAAATGCATCTTACACACATTATGTAGTAAAAGGCGGTCGGTGAAAATCACCTATAGATTCGAATGTGTATGATATCATATATATAAATTAATGGTACAAACAAAGTGCAATCATTTAAAGAACGAACTAATAGATCAGTGGAAATGATGAGATGTCAATATGCAATGAAAATCTGAACCCAACAATGTCGTCTCCTTAAGACAATTTATTTCCCTATTAATGCTGAAGATTTGATCAACAATTGTCTCCTAGGGTAGAATAAATATACGTCTCCAGAGTGTGACGGTATTGACAATCTGGAGCCCCAATGAACACAACTGAATGCCAGATGGAATCGCTCTAGAGCCCCAATGAACACAAAATTCGGCAGAGTAAGGACAGGGAAAATTCGGATAATTTTATGAAAAAGGTTTAGTGTCTATATATAGACACTGACTGGACACAATGAACCGGTGAACCGCCACCGGCGAATTGTCATGATTGACGGCACCGAACCGGTATC
This sequence comes from Gastrolobium bilobum, assembly GCF_033153095.1. Taxonomy (NCBI): domain Eukaryota; kingdom Viridiplantae; phylum Streptophyta; class Magnoliopsida; order Fabales; family Fabaceae; genus Gastrolobium; species Gastrolobium bilobum. The sequence continues at coordinate 739,797 of NW_026899537.1, forward strand.
GGTTCGATTACAATCGAATGCACCTTTCTGGTTCAAAAAGACGCGCAACGAAAGTTGGAGAGGAGTAACGTTTCGGTTTGAAATTTTTGAAGGATAAGGATATTTTAGACTAAAATAATTTAAACTGGATTGATAGTTTATAGGCCAGACGGCGATGCGCGTGTGGTGGGCCAAGGTCCACCTAAGTCCTCTATTCTCCACAAAATGTGTAGTGCTCCAAGGGAAAATTTAAGAGTGTGATGTGGGATCTTATAAAATATTACACCTCTAACTACTTATCTAATGTGGAACTTCTTACCCACACACACCCTTTCAGCTTTCCTCTTACTGATTCATTACATTACTTGTGCGATCGGTACACCTTCCGGTGAGCATCAAGTGCCTTCATTGCAAAACCTTTTAGATTGTACCATCAACTCCCACTCTTCGAACAATGTTAATGGTAATATCAGAGCATTTGGCTAAGTGGTGATAGCCTTTTTTTTAATAAAGAAACATGAAATACTGGATGAACAAGGCAATCATCAGGCAATTGCAGCCTGTAAGCTGGAGTTCCAATGCTTCTAAAAGTGGAAATGACCCATAATATCTAGGGCAGAGCTTTTCATTTACTCTCCTGGCAATAGTCTTTAAACAATATGGATGTAATCTCAAATAAACCAAGTTCCCAGGCTGAAATGTAACATCTCTTCTATGCTGATTAGCATAAATAGTCATTCTACTTTAGGCTTGTAACAAAATTTGTTGAAGGTATTGTAAAATTAAGTCCCTTTCTGCAAATGACTGTGAAACTGCACCAAGGGCGGAAACATTACTCCCACATTTGAGCAAGGTTGGGGGTCAAATCCATATAATGCTTTAAATGGAGTCATCCCAGTTACATCTTTGTATGAAGTGTTGTACCAAAATTCAGCCCAATAGACCCATTTGGGCCAGTGTTTAGGCTTCGGACCACAAATACACCTCTAACCATATATTTACAATTTCAGTCTGCCATTACTTTGTGGAAGGTAGGTTGTAGTGTAGTGAAGTTTGGTTCCTACACTCTTAAAAACCTTTGACCAGAATGAACTCATAAACATCCTATCTTGGTCTAATATATAATAATCCTAATTTATAAAATATCTAATTGCATTGGATTAATTAATTAATCATGCATAATAAAGATTAAATTAAGTGAGAGGCTTGATCAAATTAGATTAAATGTTAATCATTCGCATTGCAGAAAAAATAAGTGGAATAATTAATTAAATCAATGTGGAGTTGTGTTTATGAAGAAAACACTTGGGTTGAATGGATAAGTGGAGAAATTGGGCTTTTATGTTAAAAGGTCCTATCAGCCCCTCCTCGTTGGGGAGCTCGCCAAAGCAAGCTGTTCAGCAAGCGTTGAAAAGGCTTGCTGATGTTGCTCGCTGGAGCAAGTAGCCCAGCGAGCAATGCGAAAATGTTAACTCTCTCTCCTCACCAAACTTTCACCTCCTTCTCCAACCCGAGGAGAACCCCCATTAATGAGCATATGGGACATTCAAAAACCTAGTTTTCTCTACACTCAAGGGAATCAAGTGAGGTTGGAAGCTAAAGTGAGTAGATTATCACCCTTAACAAAACTCATAGCTTAGAATCCATTGTGGAGGCTTGTGGGTGGAGATTTTGGCTTGGGAAAGTGGCAAAAATTGTGAAATTTCAAGAGCTTGAGGTATTGCATTGCTTCGTTGGGTATTGGAAGACATTCCTTGTGCCATTGTGGAGCTATTTATGGTAAGAACCCTTGACCTCCTTGTGGTTTATGTAGAAATGCACATTGAGGGTTTATATGAAAATGTGGGTTGATTGACTATGTTGGAGAATGATTGAGGATTACTGTATGTTGGAAAATATGCTAAGATCGAGATTTAATCGATGAAAATGTGTTTAAAAAACCATTTGAGTCACCTCTCAAATTTATGAAAAATGCATGCCTATGTATTGATGTTGCTTATGACACAAGTAATGAGAATGGCTTGTATTGATAGTGTCCATGGTGTTTCTAGGATTGAGACTTGTGGACCATCATTGATTGATCAAGCATTGGAGGATCCAATGGAGCTTGATTTGGAGAATTGAGTTGTCTCAAGCTTAGATAAGTCATGACTTATTGGTTGATTGTGAATTATCTTGTATGTCGTGAATATGTATATGTTCACTAGCTTGCAATTAGATTTGATTGTTGTTGGAAATTTGTTTATTGCAAGTTCACCTTGTGATTAGGTGTTGTTTATGAATAAACCTTGGGTGTGGGATTTTGGTGCTTGGAGCAAGCATTTGGTGGAGAGCATTGACAACTAAGCTTTCGGACCTTGGCATTTATGCCTTAATTGTTCCACCAATCCAGTGTGGGTTTTCGTTTAAAGGTTGTGTAATAGATTTAATATAATGCATGTTGTGTGGTGTAAGAGGGATTCTTAAACGGGTATCTAGCAAGACAGTTCTTGCATAATTCATACGGCATGTTGCACATTTGTGTAATTCATACACTATTCTCTGACTTAGGATTTTGTCTTAAGCGTCCCGTTTACGGTATGTTTACCACGAGGGATAGCTAGGACACTGTCATTTGTATTCCGAGGACGGTGAGAAGCACTAGCAGGAATATTAGACAGTTAATTTGCACATTTTACATGCATACATACATTCATGATTATGTTGTTTATTACTTGTTGCCCGAAGTGAACTTTGGGGTGGAGAAGTCCTTCAAGGACCCCTAATTTACCGAGATTTTTATCTTACCCCGTGTTGTGGGGACTCCCTTTCAGGTACTGATGGTGTTGGAGCATCTATTGGCAGGAGGCCACAATAGATTGCATAATGATGCCATATTTTGATATATTTTGGGAGCATCATATGTATGTGTTAGATGAACATGTACAGAATTTACATTGTGTAACTCATTTAATATATCACGGCGGACTGAGACTATGATCACTCTCCTTTGGTATCCTAATGTTGTTGGATGAGGCCAAGAGTTTGATCATAGTATTTTGTGTAGCTAAGTCCCAATATGTGTAATTGAGCCATTTGATGTAATTGGATATTGTGTAATCATGGATTATATACATGTATGATGGAAGGGCATGGATGCCTATTTTGCATGTTTGTGGTTTATTGTTTACATACCTTATTGACATTGTATATGAAATATGGATGAATGTCATAGAGTCAAGAATGCAAAGTTAAGGGGATATAACTTGGAAATCAAGTAAAGATAAGAAGATGTCTTGAATTGATGAGACTTGTGGATGTAAGAGCACCCTAGTTTGTTGGTTATGGGTTGTCTTTCCATGTCTATTAGGTACCCACTGGTGTGCCACTCATGTGAGAGTTGAGCCTTGAAACATATAGGTGATGCTGAATCTAGGCTCTTCTCGCTGGAGAGCTCGCTTTAGCGAGGAAGCCATCGAGCTAAATAAATTGGAGACCGAAGCTAACTCAAAGCAGGGGATTCCTCGCTCATGTGCTTGCTTGAGCAAGCTAGTGAGGAAGCGAGCTCGGTGTTGGCCTCGCTCCAGCAAGGGAGGTTGTGAGGAAATTGAGCACCTGGGAAGTAGCTACTGAATGGGGATTTAATTTGCTTCTTGTAGTACTCGCTTAAGCGAGCAGTATAGCGAGCTGAGCAAAGTGCTCGGCGAGCTGCCCAGTTTGCTGGAAAATGAGAATTGTTATGTGGGGTGTATGGGAATGTAACAGCCCCAAACCCTGTAGCATGATATTGTCCGCTTTGCCACGCGCACAAGCACCGTCGAGCTCACGGTTTTGTTTCTTGGGACACCCCACAAAAGGCCTCACACTAGAAGAGGTATCCACACCCTTATAAGACATGCTTCGTTCCCCTCTCCAACCTATGTGGGACATTACATCCTCCCCCACTGGGAATACAGCGTCCCCGCTGTACACACCGGTCCAGGGCCAGGCTCTGATACCAAATGTAACAGCCCCAAACCCTGTAGCATGATATTGTCCGCTTTGCCCCGCGCACAAGCACCGTCGAGCTCACGGTTTTGTTTCTTGGGACACCCCACAAAAGGCCTCACACCAGAAGAGGTATCCACACCCTTATAAGACATGCTTCGTTCCCCTCTCCAACCGATGTGGGACATTACAGGGAACCCCCACAGTTGTGTCTAATAGAACTAGTGTGATATGATTGAGCAAGAAATAATCATTATGCAATGTCACTGTGTTACAATTACGGTTTTAGTTTAATTTGAATACGATAATAATTGTTAATGGAATATGCAATGCTTAAAAATGAAAAGTTTAGCCATATTTTAATTGAATTGTTGTGATTGTAATTGTGCTTCATATCATAGGCAATGATAACTCACATGAGTACTGCGGGATGTTACATAATACAATAGTTAATGGGAAACCATAGAGACTCACTATTTCCTTAATAAATATTTCAGCAATATCCTTGGCAGTATAAGGATGTCTAATAGGAAGAAAATAAGCATATTTTGTTAAACAATCCACTGCTACAAATATAGTGTCAAAGCCCATAGCCTTGGGCAATCCACCAAACCTTGGTTGGAATGGGCAAGGATTATAATAGTCTAGTAAGGGATAAGGATCGGGACTTATTCTGTTGACATATCTCATAGATAGCCTTATCCCCTGTAATTAGTTTCTTCATCCATTCCCAATACACTAACCCAGCTAGTCTTTTGTATATACGAAAATAACCAGAATGCCCCCATACAAGAATCATGGTATTCATTGAGCAATAAGGGAATAAACCTTGAATTCCTAGGTAACACCAATCTATCTAGATAGTATAACATTCCCCTTATCACCTTGAATCCCTTGTGAGAAGAATCACTAATTAATAAGTCCTACGAAATGGCTTTTAACCTGCTCTTTTGCTTCCAATTCTTTTTAAATCTGGTAATTATAATTTAGTCACACTAGCAATCTGTAGTTGAAGAGAAAGGGCATTTGCCATTTGATTCTCTTTACCAGGGAAGCGGTATTGGATTTCAAAATCATATCCTAATAATTTTGAGGTCCATTTCTGCTGGTACTCCCCTAACACTTGGTTTTCAGCCAGAAATCTCGAACTTTTTTGATCAAATTTCACAATAAATGACACCTCATCAAATAGTGTCTCCATTTTTTAACTGTGAATACTATTTCCATCATTTTTTATTATATACGGATTTCCCTAGGGCCCTATGTGAAAAAGCCTGACTTATAAATGCTATTGGTTTATTTTCTTAAGTTAACACAATCCTATCTTTTTGCCTAATCCATTAGTTATTGCAGTAAAAACCTTAGAGAAATCTGGAAATGCTAACACCGAAATTGTGCCCATTTTCTGTTTAAGTACATTAAAGACCTGCTCAGGTGAGTCATTCCATTTAAATCCTTCTTTTTTTAAGTAAATCGGTGAGGTGTTTGGCTATTTTGCCATAATCTCTCACAAACTTTCTATAGTACCTTGTTACCCCTAGGAAACCTCTGAGGCCTTTAATGTTTTTGGGTATGGCTCAATCAACCATAGCTTTTATTTTATTAGGGTTAACACTAACCCTTTCTGCATATATGATATGTCCCAAGTATTCTACATGATCCTTGCCAAAATTACACTTTTTATTAACTATCAAGTGATTCTACCTTAACACTTCTAGAACTTGCCTTAGGTGCCTTAAATGCTCCTGATGTCTTTTGTTGTATATCAATACGTCTTCAAAGAAAACAAGGGCAAATTTCTTAAAGAACAGTCTTAAAATCCTATTCATCAAAGCTTGAAAAGTGGATGGTGTGTTTATTAACCCAAAGGGCATTACAAGATATTCATAGTGCCCTTGATGAGTCCTAACAGTTGTCTTTGGGATGTCTTCCTCCCTCATCCTTATCTAGCGATAACCAGATTTTAAATCCAACTTTGTAAACACCGTGGAACCTCCCAACTCGTCTAATAGCTCATCAACTATGGGTATAGGAAATTTTTCAGGGACTGCAATTTTATTTAAAGCCATATAATCTACATAAACTCTCCGGCTTCCATCTTTTTTTCTTTACTAGAATATGAGACTTGAATAAAGGTTCATGTTATGTCTAATAATGCTATTTTCTAATTTCTAATAGCAGGGGTACCTGCACTGGTAGACCCAGCCCGCAAGTGCAGACATAAAAATTTTATTTCAGTTTTTTTTTTTTGGTTGCAGGTCCTTATTTGTCTCTTGGTTCAATATATATATTAGGAGTAAATACCCTTTTAAGCCCCTAACAAAAAATATGGTCTCTATTTTAGTCCCTTACAAAAAAAATTAGTCTCGAGGTCCCTAAAAAATTTAAAGTGGATCAATTTAGTTAAAATCGTGGTCCCTCACAAATTCAAAAAAAAACCTACATTAGTCCCTTAAAAAGATCAAAATGGGTCCACTTTGAATTTCATAGGGACCAGGTGACTAATTTTTTTTTTTTATAATGGATTAAAGTGGGGACCGAATTTTTTGTTAGGGACCAAAAATGATATTTATTCTTATATTAGTTAGCAAACGTACGAAGATGATTAAAACAACGTAGCATCGCAAATTGATTAGAGAGAGAACTTATTCTTCCTCCCCTGTCACGTACCCACTCTCATGCTCTCTTCATTCTTTGTTTCCTTTTTTATTTTTATAAAAAGAGAGGATTGATTACAGGTCTGACATTCTCAAATAAGTCAGTATCTAGAGACGAGGCTTTCATTGTAATTTTGCTTGCCTTCTGTACAAGTAGTGTTGACTTTTTTATTCACCACTATAAAATAGAATGATAATGTATGGATATACTGGAGTATATTCTCATATTTGTTTTAGAGAATTGGTAAGATTTAGGGGGGAAATAATTGGTCAAACTATTACCTACAGCTTGTTATGGAAGCAACTAGATTATGAGCGAGTTCAAGCGTTGATTTAAACTTTTTTTTTTAGGGCGCTGGCCTCAAACCCCCGCCACTAAATGTGCGGACATAAAAAAAATTTCATGAGTCCGCCACTAGTTACCTGTATGGCCGCAAATTAGGCACTTGACTACCTGACTTAAAGAGTAATGGCGTGATCCCGATCTCTCTTTGTAGGTAGCCATTTGAGTTCTTGGAATAAATCCCCATACTCTACTAGCAGCCTTGTTAATTCTTCCCAATTTTTTTCCTTCCTCTTCTCTGCCCTCCTTCTCAAAACTTAGAAAGAACCCTTGCCCTTGATCATGCAAATCCTTCACCGCAAACTTCAAGGAAACTATTATTCTTAATAATGCAGGACTCCCCTAATCGGCCACTTCTACGTGATACACAAGAGTCTCGGTCACTACAAGTTCCAAATGATTCACCACTTCCAGGGATCGTATAAAATTGTTTTGACACTCCATAGTCAATCATGACAATCACTGGCTCAACCCCATTTTAACCTTGCTCCCTTCAACAATTCAATAAAAGAACAAATCAAGAATAATGGTGGAAGAAAGAATTTCCAATAAAGTCATTCTTATTTCTGAAAAATGAATTATGGTTACTACGATTACATATTTATTACAATGTCGTTATACAACTAATTGAAATACAATGGAAATGGTAGGGAAATTCGAGAGTCCCTTTCTGTACTAATTTATCTTCTCATGAAAACTTTAAAAAAAAATTGCTGAGTCAGGAACCCATTAACCAATAACCTGGGTCTCTATTGGGACCCACTTCTTTCCGTATCAGGATACTACCTACCTCCAATAATGAGATGCACTAGCTAGGAACCTTCTTCCTTTAGTTGTTGTGTATCCTGGCAAACTTGATCAGTCATAGGGGTATCTGAAATAGCTTCATTTGTGAGTGCCAGAGGAAAATTTGTTTGATCTTTTTCCAGTTGGGTATTGTGCTGATCATCTCTGACTGCATGGTCCAATTTTGGTGTAACACTGTCCACGTGATCTGTTGCTACTGAATGGCTCTCGATCGGATTGGTTGCTAGTGAAGATGACTTTGGTAACATGGGATTTCTGTGGTCTTCATTAGCATCAGCAATCTCATATTCAGATAAGAGATCCATGAATTCATTAAGCAATCTCTGGACTTTCCTGTTTGATGCCATGGAAGGAAGAATATCTTCCCTCAGGAGCTTGTGTTTCCTCATTCCCTGCAAGGGTCCAGCTGGAAAATTTGAGATGATGAAATGATAATGTGGTATGACAATCATATAAGGTGTGTTGGTCAATAGAATTCCAGCATCTTCTTGTGGATAAATGAATCTGTGAAGTATTGTTGGACCTAAATAATCAGCAAATAAATCTTTCTTTCATGCATTTTCTCTCTGTTAGCCCTCTAATCATAATAAATTTCAGTAATAATCTATTCTTATATTGGAAAATATTTAAGTCTGCTCCTGTGCCATTATACCATTCTCAGCTTGACTCATTTTTTAATAAACAGTAATAATAATCGGGTTCAAGCAATACATAAATTTATTAGGGAAATAATTATCTCATGCAACATGAGATAATTATCTCATGCAACAGAAACAAAATAGTGGAGTCCACTATTTTTTCTTTTTTTGAAAAAGTAGTGGACCCCACAATTTTATCTCTGTTATCTTATGTAACATGAGATTAATAGATCCCAATTTATTATATATGTATTGATAGAAAAAAGTCTTACAAGCACAAAAGGATCCCATGCCAGGTTATTTGAACATGAAGATGCTTCCTCAGCCATCCCCGTTGGAGGTCCAAGAAAACTCTCACAGACTTCTCGTAAACGAGATTCATCTGCTTCTCTGCAATCATTTTATAATCCTTGTTTAGTCTGCAAGTCCAAAATCACAAAGACCATAGAATGTGCATGCATAATTACAAAGTATCTAAAACTAAGATTTATGACTACATTCTCTGAATAAATATATATGGCATCTTCCTAATTAAAAAATAATAATCTTGAAGACTAATCACAAGAAGTTGAGTTCTATCCATTTTAAGAATAGTTATCATGTAAATTAAATTAATTTAGTAAGGGTACGATCCAAAAAAAATTAGCAAAAAAATAGTGTTTAAAGTGTAAACAGCTGAATAGGTGCGACACAGACAGCAAGAGCAAGAGTGGCATGGGGGGTGTAAGAAACGATACATCACTCGTCAGAAGCACTTTTGATAGAAACTAAATGCATATAGAAGCATGCATGTTTCATGAATGAACAAGAAGGTGCTAAAATAGCATTGGGAGAATAACTAAAAGAAAAAGAGAAAATAATAACACCTTGCAAGAAAGCGTAAGTAGGACAACAGGCATTGGCGATATTCACTGGGGGATCCCAAAGCCAAGGAAGAAGCCAATTGAGCTTCCAAATGAGCACGTGTCTGCACTCCATCGTCAGTCACTCTGTATCAAGATACTCATGTTTAGAAAGTGTTCCTTTAAAACATCAGAAATCGAACAAAAAGGGGGTTAGGAAAGAAAATAAAATTACAAAACATGAGATACTAGATAACAAGCATGTTGCATCCTCCTCCTAAACAAAAAGTCAAAAACATAAATATAAAAGAAATAATTGTAGATATTTTCAAACTTATTTATGCTTTGACATATATCCTTTTTATGATCATACATGTTATACAAGATGAGATTAGGAACAAAAGCATCCAACAAAAAGTTGGAGTAGCACCTATTGAAGAGAAGAGGACAAAAACCTGCCTAAGGTGGTTAGGTTGAGAGAGAAGAAGACTAAAGGGGGCTCCCAATAAGAAAAAAGTTGATCAACTGAAAGATTGTCTAAGGGGTTAAACAATTACGAGAAACTGCTAAAAAAAGGCCTTGATCAAGGTTTTATAGGAAATTTGGCAGTTTAGAGAATCCAATAACATTGTTTGATCGGATGACCCCACTGAGTGAAATAAAGCCTGGTTGTTTATATATATTTCATATCCATTCAATATCCAACAACAATTCAAATCAAGGACCAAGGCCAACTTTAGACTATAAAAAAAATAGATGCCAATCAATACACACCTAGTCCAACCTGGTTTCCGGGCCAAATATTTTCTAAGATCAACCTGCAAAGTTGCCAGCTCACCACTTTGAATTGAACCCAAACTCCAAGAGCTGGCAAAATTTGATGCAGGGAAGCAATCATCTGCAACCCTGAGCCAACACTTGACACTCATATCAAATAGGAAAGCATGGCGGGTGGCCAACACAATAAGAGGTAAACCAGATTTTGATAGCTTTGCAGATATAACTTTAATAGTTCCTGAAAAGAAATGGTAAAATTAAAATAAAATAGCCACCAAAAATGGCAAAAATTGTTGAAAAAACCAAGGCAAGTTGCCCTCATATAGGGGGATAAAAAAAATAAGCTCAAGGCCATAGTTAAAAACCACGTATCTCCAATATCAAACAAATGTAGGTAATATTTGGTACCTGAATCTTTAGCAGATGAGTTAGGACTTGAAGCAACGAGAGAAGCCAATGAATCGTGAAGGAGACAGGTTCGGTTGAATAAATCCCATAAATAAAGGGATCCTCTTCTTGTCACCAGCAACAATGTCCAGCACTCATCACAATCTACAAATGTTGCTGCAGATCCCGTCATCATGGTAGGCATTGCTCGTCTCCCACACTTTGTGTAAATCTTCTCAGAAGAAAGCAAAAGACAAAAAACAGAGATTTTCAAAGCATAAGATCTACATCTTCCCCATTCATTCAACTATACAGTAAGCCCATAGTTTTACAAGCACAAAAAGTTTTAACTATGTACCACACATTAAAAAAGATTAGTCATTAGTCACTTAGAGTAGAGAAGCCCATATCAGAATTGAAACATAATATTTTATCTAAAATCTGAATACCAAAAGATAATGGGAGAAAACGCACAGAACACAACCCAAGATGATATAAGCAGTAGAAGATTCAAACAGAACAGATAACCATCGTCATGCAGTGGTTTACAACATGTATGATGTGGTTTGCAATTTCACCCTCAATGTGTCATATTTATGGGGTATTTTAAGTATAAGCAACTTTCCTGATCAATTATTAGTTATACAATGTTTGAGCTTCTGCCTGATACATGTATGCAGGGCACGCATGTATTAACAACTTGTATGGACTTGAATTTGATCAATGCAAAAGAGATGCTACCAAGATATTAAAGGGCATAAAACATGCATAGAAGAGATAAGTTCAAATAATATTAAAACATGATGATGAAAGTGTTAGGAAAACGAGCAGTTAGTATAAAGGATGTTAGGTACAACTATCACAACTTACTATACAATATAAGCCGCAATGATTTACTATGTATATATATATATATAGATATATATATGTTGAAAAGTGATTTACCTGAAGACATCCATCTTCACACCCAACTGCCCAGAAATTAGCATTGCCAGCTAAAACAGTGACTTTTCCTGATATCCTATCAGACCAAAGTGTCTGACGCCCCCTTGTGCACATAATTTCTGTTTCTTTCATCGTGGTTGTATTTCCCACCCCTACAATGTCATTTACAGCATGTTCTCTTGGGCGTGCTTCCAAAACAACAGGTGAATTATCTTCCCCACCTTTTTTGTCAAATACCCTAATGGAAAGTGTAGCACAACAAGGAACTAAAGAACTAGAAGTCATCAAATTGCCCAACTGCTCAACATTGATGCTTCCATCGCCAGCACAAGCTGGAACCTTCTCAATTACTAGGCTCTCAGAAATTGTGGCCCTAGCAGTAACCCCAGAACGCTCTTTTAAATCTGATTTCCTGCCAAGTGCTCCTCCCAGGCTATTTGCTCTTATGCCATCATCATTAGAAACAGCTCTGTCAGTACCCTTTCTGTGATCAGAAGACACAAGAGGAAAATCAAGTTCTTGCTGAACTGCACCAGACATGTTTTCCTGCTGAACAGGCAATCCAACTGCTTCTGGAATAATTCTTTTACGACCATCAGGTCGTCTATATTCTCTTTGCTTAACAGGACTAGAAATCCGGCCAGAGGTTGTAACTCTGTTTGACCCATCACCAACTGGACCTCCACTCTTCTTACCATCATCAACTTGAGGCTCAGCATTTGTTGTAGCAACTCCCGTATCAACATAAGCCTTTTCAATTGTTTGGTTTTGCTGGACATTAGAAACCACTTTTTTGCTGGATGTTTGCTTGGAAGAAGCTGCTTCTAGCAGTAACTGTGCCGGACTTTCAGCTAAGTTTGCTTTACGACCTCTTTCATCGCCATAACGACTTCTCTTCAATTCATCTAGCTCAGAATCACCTAATCTCTGACCAAGTTCTTTTACCTCAAAATGAAATGTAGCTACAGATCCATCCAAGGAGCATGCAAAAAGTGAATATCCATCAGGACTCCTGTTTCAAAAGGGAAAGTAAAGAATAATAAAGAGGAATCACTCAAAGATATAATAAAGTCAAAATATTAATTTAAAAATAACATTTACATAACATATCAAATGCAGCTAGAGATGAATAGTAGTACCAGGACAAGTCCACAACACTTTGAGCAAAAAAATGCTTAGCCACAAACAGAGGACGGGGGCTTGCAGTAGTCCATACTGTTATAGTCCGATCCTGACTTCCAATGGCAATAACATTGTAAGGCTGTGGCTCTTTGCTTCCAGTCTTGGAAGCACCATTGGTCCACCCAACAGGTTCAGACTTCACTTCCTGAGCATTAGAGGAATTCCTTCTGAACATAGAATGGTTGAATTTCACTACAATGATGGGAGCATTGTGTCCTAGGAAATCAAATGTTGCGGACCATTCCCCTCTCTCTAGCACAGGGGCAGAATGCCTTGGCTTCTGGAAACCATGAGTAGTGGTGATAAAATGACCACAAGGAGACCACCCAAGCCGCCTGAAAAAGGTTGATCCAAGCTGAAAGGAAGACACAATAAGTAGGAAATAGAAAGTTTTATTCGATCAGAAAAAAATTCAAAATAAGAAACTTACTGATTTTGTCCAGTGACCATCTGTCCTATGAGCAAGGCTCCAATCACTAGTTCGCCAAAAAATGACAGTTTTATCATCAGATTGACTTGCTATAAATGAGCCAATAGGATCCCAAGCAACCCCCTTAACCAGGCTAGAATGGCCCCTTAGAACAGTAATGCAAATGCCATCACTCATATTCCATACATGGATAGTGTTGTCCAAACTCCCACTAGCCAATGCGGAATCATCAGGAGACCAATTAAGATCCACCTACTTTAAGCATGGACAAATAGATATCAATTGAAAATGTAAAAGCATTCAGATAAGCAGCTAGAGGCCCATTTAGATGACACATTTGGTTCATTGAATTCCAAAAAGCAAATGTCAGCATGAAATTAATTGGTTGGAAGTATTTTTGAAAAAGAAAAGAAGATGAAAAAGTAAAATCAATTGCATTACCACATCTGCAGTGTGTCCTCTCAAAGTCATTGCAACTTTCCAGTTTTCAATATCCGGGGCCTCTCCACTGCCAAATTCTGTAGTTCCTGAACCAGGCTTTCTCTCATGAATCAATATCACCTGATCATCGGACCCTGATGCGACATACCTTCCATGCTTAGCCCACCTAACACAATTGACAGACCCAAAGTGATCCCGCAGGGTTGCAAGAAGCCTTTGAGAAGAGGCATCATTTTCTCTGTCCGTACTAACAGACTTCATATTCCATATGCGAACCTGCATGAAACATAGTTGAGAATGTCATTATAAGAAAAATAACTCAAATGCCAAAAAAAAAAAACAAATTTGGAACATAATGATCCAATATTGGAATCAAATGCTACACTGAAGGCATGTAACTGGTACACAGCTAGTTTTCTCATATACAGTGGGAAAACGTTAGTAAGGTACACAGAAAAGTTATGAAGACAAAGTAAAACAAGAGAATCAAGAAATTTTGAAGCAAGAAATATTTCAAAGTTTTTTGCTGACACTAAGCTGGCAGTATTAACTATTAACGTTAGATGTTTATTATTTCTTTTTATTTTAATATAAAAAGTAATTCAGCAGAAGGCACCAAGAAATCTTGAGCTAAATTATGCATCCAGAAAAATAAATGACACGCTCGTTCGGAAGCAATTCTTATAAATATGAAACACAAAAAGATACTCTAGGCCCTGAAAATAAATAAGCATGAAGTAAAGGACACATTGAATCAAGAAAAATAGTAACAACTCACATGCTTCAAAAAAAGTGTGATCAATATTTTCAATTAATAGAAAATATAAAGAAAGCAATGTTCCTTTGTTATCTATCCAAAAAAATAAAAGTGGGGGAAAAAACAGATAATCAAATCCCATATAAAAGAATTACAGGGCTGTTGAAGTTTACAAAGAATTATAATCAAAGTGGGGTGCTATGTCCTTAGAAACCACATAACTAAAGGCTCAAAATTCAAAATCATCCGTAAATTGAGAATTTCAAACACATGAAGAAAATTTTCATACCTTGTGATCACCACCACCAGTAGCGAACCTGTCCCCGCCGGGTTGAACATCAATGGAGAAAATTTGCATGCCTTCATGCCTAACCCAACTAGGTTTCTCGGCAATCATCTTCCAAAAAATCTCTTCTTTCACACACAAAAAATAAAAAAAGTGTCTTTTTTTCCACTCTGCTTACTGCAAATTCAATTCCTTTACTTTTCTTTCAAAAGAATAAAACCCGGTTTGAATTTGGGTGCAGTGGAAGGAGCTGAGAACTTCACCCACTATGCTCAAAACCTACGAGATTCCTACGCAAATGCTGTTTCAGAATTACTGTGAAAACCAGAATCAGAAAAAAAGAATAATAATAATAATAATAATAACATACGAATATTATATTTACAACCTCAGTTGGTTATAATCTCTTACAATCAAAATTATAATTTATTGCATCATATTTATTAGTTAATTATTAATATTTAATAAATTAAAATTATTAAATTACTGGAATTCAACCATTAAAATTTGGGATAGGATATTATTATTATCAAATAATAATAACCTCATTAAATAATTATTAATTCACAAGTAAATGATAATTTTTAATTGGCAGAAATCAACGGTTAAAATATGATAGTAATATTATTTGGTAGTAACAATATCCTATCCCAAATATGATAGTAAGAAGTTGTAAACAATAGGAGATTATAAATACAAGATATGATCATTTGATACCCATGTCAAACTTTAAAATTTGTTATTAAATCTTAACTGATAATTTTTGTCAATTAACGGTTATTATTTATTAGAAAATAATAATTAATTAATGAGTTTGATTAATAAAAATTATAATCATCAACTGACAAAAATCAATAATTAAGATTTAATATCAAATTCTAAAGTTTGATATGGATATGAAAGCATCCGTTGTGAATATAAACTCCCTGGTAGTAATAATTCACTGAAATTTGGCATGCATACTCAAGGGTTTAGCAATTTTCTTGAAAGGGGCAAATAAACTAAATTAATGAAAAACCCTGAAGAAAAGAAAGAAAGATTTTTTTTTTTTATTTGAAAAAAAAAAAAGTAAGAGAAGATCGAGGGGCTAACTTCCCTATCAACGGTCAAATCTAGCTAACTTAAATGTCAATGACTAGAAAATTAAGAAATTAAAAAAAGAAAAAAAAAAGCAATAACAGAGATTAAAAAAGAAATTATGGATTGAAAAAAAAAAAAAAAAGGATGGATACGGTGGATATGAAATTATGAATGAAAACTTACTTTTTGAGTTTTGATATAGTGCATAGGCCGCTGGGTAAGAAGCAAAAGAGTACAAGAATATTAGTGATAGTAGAGAACATTGTTTTTCCAAAAGAAACAAATAGAAAGAAAAACAGCTATACATTGGAATATTGGATATTTCGGTTTCATATAAGTATAACTACAACTTGGCTTTAATAAGGCCAAAAAGTCAAGTGTAGTTTTTTAATTTCCTTTCCTAATCAAGTTATTAATCTATTGGCACTACTACCATACTTATGATAATAATGACCAACGAATCTGGCCAAAAATAAGTTTCTCGATAATAATGATTTAAATATTCTATGAAATGAATTAGTAGTCAACTTGATATTATTACAAAACAAAAAAATAATGTATTTTATTCAATTTAAACAAGTCAAAAAAAATTATTTTTCGTCCAAATTATACTCTTTGGTTGAAAAATAATCAAACTATTAAATCAACAAGTGACCACATATTCCAATCCTTACAGTTACGCATAAAAGTGAGGTCATTTTTTTAAAAGATAAAGATTTAATTTGTATACACTCAATATAATTTATTTTTCTATTATCACTCAATTATATATTTGTCATATTGATAAAAAGTTTAACTCTCAAAATAATTATATGTAAGGTTATATTTTTTTTGGGTTTCTCTTTTCTCATGTCACATGAGATATCATCTCTTATGTCATAGATACAATAAGTGATGAAGTCCATCACTTGTTAAAAAAAATAAAAAATAAAAAGGACAGCACGATTTTCGATGTCTCATAACATGATAAAACTATCTCCTATTACATAAGAAAATGATTTCCTTTTTTTAATGACATGATAATATACAATTGTGAGAGGGTGAACTACGAGGAAACATCCGAGAACCAGTCCTGATTGTTTACTAATTTGAAAAACGATGTATGTATTATAATATATCATTTAAATCCATGCCTTTTGTATATTTTTCTTTAGATCCTAATTATTTACTAATTTGAGAAATTATGTAGGTACTAAAGTGATATCGAAAAGCCCTAGAAGCGGAATTTTTTTTAACACATCAAGACAAGAGTATCGAATTTGATACTCCATTTTTCTCAAATCTGAAAATTTTTAACCAAACGGTGGTAGCTCAGTTGATGCATGGAAGCTAAGCAGGTGGGGTGAGAGCATGTGTTCGAATCTCTCCAATACCACCTTTGGGAGTAGTTTAAAACTTTAATCATGGATCCGCCTCGAATCGAATTAATTGCGAAGCAATGAACCAATTGTAATATTTCTAAAAAAAAAAAAATCATATTATTTGAATCCATGCCTTTTTATATATTTTTCTTTTAAGTCTTGATTGTTTATTAATTTAGGAAATTATTTACGTACTACATATTGAAAAAGCTCTCGAAGCGGAATTTTTTTAATACAAGGGCAGTACCGAATGCAATGATCCCTTTTTCTCAAATCAGAAAAATTTCGTATCATTTGAATTCATATCTTTTTGTATATTTTCCTTTTAAGTCCTGTTTACTAATTTGGGAAATGATATAGGTAGTATACTAGTATCAGAAAAGTTCAAGAAGCGGAATTTTTTTTTTTTGATAGACAGAAGCGGAAATTTTTTAATATAGGGAGAGTATCGAATTCGATACATATTTTTTCCCAAATTAAAATAAATATATATATCATTTAAATTTAGAAAAATATGAATCTGTCATAAACACAACAAAATACGAATCTTTCCAAAAAAAATAAAAAAAAAAGTGTGGTCCCATATGTATTACATGATACCAAATTTGTCATGTAACTGACATTCATCTAATATAAAACGCCGACATTTCAAAATCTTTAACGTGTCGTGTCTGACATTTTTTGGCACTCCGACACTTTCTGACACTCCAATACTCATTGTAAAAGCTCAAAAAATATTCAAAGGTTACGTTGCATTGCATTTTGAATTTCAACTATTAGATTACGATTATCATTATTAGAATAAAGTGTATTTATTCTAATACTTATTTTATTAAATTTAATATAAACATTTAAGATATCTTAAATATAATATATATTACATAAATTAAAAATATTATATAATATTAAAATGTGTCATAACTTCTCAAAATTTAACAATTTTTTTTGTTTAGAATCAACGTTGTCGTGTCGGTGTAACATTGCACATCTATGTCTTTTTTATATTTCCCTGTAGTCCCGGTTGAAACGACGTAGGTAGTTGGTACCGAAAGAGCTCTCGCAAAAAGCATGGATACGGAGTGTTCAGTTGAGTTGTTCCGCCGCCAACACTCGAAATTATAGGCATTATTAGCGTACGTTGTCACCCCAAATATTTGAAACAAACGTCACTTTCTCGAGCATGACTCTGAGTCTCTCTTTGAGGGCACTCACAACCAACAACACTTCAAGAAACCCAATTCTCAGACTTGGACGTTACCATTTTCACTGTTTCACTAATCCTCTGCTGCAATCCCATGCTGTTGCCCTCAATTTAAGTACCCCTTTGTGGGACGGTGATCCTTCCATTGTACAACAGCTGTTCGACCAATCTCCTCTGAGAGGCCTCAAAGAACATAACCAGTTTCTCTTCCGTTACTCTCGCAATGACCAAACCCAAGAAGCCCTACACCTTTTTATGTCCCTTTGTCGTTCGGGTTTACCCCCTGATGAATCCACCATGTCCTGCGTTTTGAAAGTTTGTGCTAGTTCATTTGATGGGGTGGTGGGTAGAGAAGTGCATTGTCAGTGCGTCAAGTTTGGACTTGTGCAGCATGTTAGTGTAGGAACCTCTCTGGTTGATATGTATATGAAAACTGAGGCTGTTAGAGATGGGAGGAGAGTTTTTGATGAAATGGGTGAGAGAAATGTGGTGTCTTGGACTTCCTTGCTCGCGGGTTATTCATGGCATGGGTTTAATGATCATGCATGGGAATTGTTTTGTCAGATGCAAGTTGAGGGGTACATGCCTAACCAGTATACTGTTTCTACTATAATTGCAGCTTTGGCCAATGAGGGTGCGGTTGATATTGGAATTCCAATCCATGCCATGGTTATAAAGCACGGTTTTGAGACAGCAACACCTGTGTGCAATTCTCTAATTAGTATGTATTCAAAGTCAGGGATGTTAAGAGATGCAAGAGCTATTTTTGATTATATGGAGTACAAGGATTCAGTTTCTTGGAATAGTATGATCGCAGGGCATGTGAAAAACGGACAAGATTTGGAAGCTTTTGAAACGTTTAATAACATGCAACTTGCAGGGGCTAGACCTACGCATATGACATTTGCTACTGTTATCAAGTCATGTGCAAGCCTTAAGGAATTGGAGTTAGTAAGATTGCTGCACTGTAGGGCTCTGAAGAGTGGGTTTTCCACTCACCAAAGTGTCACAAATGCACTCATGGTAGCATTGAGTAAGTGCAAGGAAATGGATGATGCCTTTAGTATATTCTCATTGATGTGCAGGGGTGAAGACGTGGTGTCATGGACTGCTATGATCAGTGGATACTTGCAGAGTGGTGGAACTGAACAGGCTGTAAATTTGTTTTACCAAATGAGGAGGGAAGGTGTCAAACCAAATCATTTCACGTATTCTACCGTCCTTACTGTGCAACATGCTGTTTTCGTTTCTCAAATACATGCAGAAGTTATCAAAACTAATTATGAGAAGTCATCTTCAGTAGGAACTGCACTTTTAGATGCTTATGTTAAGATAGGAAATGTTAATGATGCTGTTAAAGTTTTTGAGCTAATTGAAGCGAAGGATGTAATAGCATGGTCAGCAATGCTAGCGGGATATGCACAAACAGGAGAAACTGAAGAAGCTTCTAAAGTCTTCCTCCAATTGTCAAGGGAGGGGGTCAAACCAAATGAGTTTACCTTTTCCAGCATCATTAATGCCTGTGCTGCTCCAACAGCGGGAGTAGAACAGGGAAAACAATTCCATGCCTGTGCAATTAAAATGAGATTAAATAATGCTTTATGTGTAAGTAGTGCTCTTGTTACCATGTATGCAAAGAGAGGCAATATTGATAGTGCACATGAAGTTTTCAAAAGGCAGAAGGAGAGGGACTTGTTTTCGTGGAACTCAATGATTTCTGGATATGCACAGCATGGCCAGGCCAAGAAAGCATTAGAGGTATTTGAGGAGATGCAAAAACGAAACTTGGAAGTGGATGCTGTGACATTCATCGGTGTCTTTTCTGCCTGCACTCATGCTGGCCTAGTGGACAAAGGTCAGAATTACTTTAATGTCATGATCAATGATTATCACATTAATCCTACAATGGAGCACTACTCTTGCATGATTGATCTATATAGCCGTGCGGGGATGCTAGGAAAAGCCATGGATATCATAAATGACATGCCATTTCCCCCGGGTGCAACTGTCTGGCGCACTCTCTTGGCAGCTTCTCGAGTGCACAGCAATATAGAGCTTGGAAAACTTGCTGCTGAAAAGCTTATTTCACTTCAGCCACAAGACTCAGCTGGTTATGTCCTATTATCCAATATGTATGCTGCAGCAGGAAACTGGCAAGAGAGAGTCAATGTGAGAAAATTGATGGATAAGAGAAAAGTGAAAAAAGAACCTGGGTATAGCTGGATTGAGGTAAAAAACAAGACGTACTCATTCTTGGCTGGTGATTTGTCACATCCTTTGTCAAACCATATTTACTCAAAACTTTCAGAGTTAAATATCCGGTTGAGGGATGCAGGTTATCAGCCTGATACAAACTATGTGTTTCATGATATAGAAGAGGAACACAAAGAAACTATTCTTTCTCAGCATAGTGAAAGGCTGGCCATTGCCTTTGGGTTAATAGCTACACTTCCTGAAATTCCCATCCAGGTTGTGAAGAATCTTAGGGTCTGTGGAGACTGTCACAGCTTTATTAAGTTAGTATCACTCATTGAACAGAGATATATTGTTGTCAGAGATTCAAATCGGTTTCATCATTTTAAAGGTGGTTTGTGTTCATGTGGAGACTACTGGTGATGTTTGGGGCTAATATGCTTTATTTGTTTTGAATATTCTTTTGTGGATCAGGCTTTTGTTTGCCAAAGGATCCATGAAGCTTTTCCACAAAGCATAAATTCTTGTGGAAGCTTTATGTAAAGAGTGTCATGGGAAGTGAAATCCTAAATGTATGATGATATTGGTTCTCCACTCTGAGATAGACCATTGTAGATATTATTCAACTTGGGAAGGATGATCTGCCAACAGAAACTCTCAGAAAATATGCATTTAATATCGCTATGGCAAAAAAGTTGATAGTATTGCTAAAATTTGTTAGCTGATTCCAGGAATTCTGAAAGTCCATGCCAGTTTTGCTGCTGAACTGGTTCAAGGCAGGTAATGATTAGTTTAGGTATTTGCTAAAATGTTTCTTGCCTACCGGTCATTTTCCCTCCCTTATTTTAACTTTTATTTGCTCATTAACTTATTGAATTCTAAATTTAGAAACTCTGTAATATTGAAGTAATCAATTTTAGTTGTCAGATACATAAATAACATAATGAGAAGTGCTATCAACATTGATACGTTGAATTCTAGAGAAAATCTTCACTCCATGATGAGAAGTAATCAATTTTTGATGAACTGGTGATAGAATTTGTTTGAAACTTCTGCCACTGAATCAATATAACTTCGGTGATTAGGCAATATACAAAGATTGCCTCTTGCTGATTGAGAATTGGTTATACGGAAATCCTGATGACGTCCATTGATTTTAAAAATAAAAAAGAAAAGGAGAAGTACCTCCATATGCATTGATTAAGACATAAACTCTATACAATTTATATGCATTTTCAGGAGTAAATTCTCGGTTGTATAAAAAATTATTCAATTTCATTTAGTAAAACAGTTTAGTTAGAAACAGGTTTTATGATAAAGTGAATATCCTAATCGGCATCTTTCGTAATTAATCTGGTGTATCTTACAGTAGTAGCTTAGTGCAGCATAGCAGCTTAATATTTCATCCATTTCGAAAATTGAAAAGCACCCACCACACCTACCCTCCATAGCAGAACAACGTAAGCAACCAGCATCACTCAAGTTGTTTTCTAATCATATATCAGAACCCGTTATACACAATTTAGGAAAAGTAAAATGAGTATGAGTACCCAAAAAAAAAAATGAGTATCCAGTTGTATAAATCCACCTCCGTACAAAAGAGGATTTCACATCCCCCCAAACAAAATTAAATCCCCCCAAACAAAATTAAAAAAAAAAAAAAAAAACGCATTTCACTTGTTCCAACCGCTAAATAAATTACAGATTATAACGAATATATTTAAAACCAGTGTGAATCTTTGAAGTGAAACTCCATCAGCGTTAACCCTCCTCTCCAAACTCCTTCGTGAATCTCTCATGAACCTCAAGGTCAGCTTTGCTTACTGTAGGCCTTTGTCTGGCAAGTACCTTGTCAAAATCTGTTCTCGCAATAGGGGGTGGAAGTATCTGCATGAGTTTTAAGCAGTAAGCATTTCCCCGCTTCAATTAAAGTTACATATAAGAGAGAGAGAAAAAGAGAAGCATAACCATTCAAAGATGAATCAATTAATATAAGGAAATAAATAAACAAAACGACATAGTTTTGGAGTAGCCGAAGATAAACTTATCTCAAGTTGCCGGAGAAATGTTTTTTCCATATATATACATCATTTTGAATACCTTAGAAGCAAGTCCTTTTGCAGCAAGGTCCTGCATTGTGATTTGTAATGCATCTTGTTGCTTTGATCCACATGGGATCCACATACCCTCAGGATTCTTGAAGAAAAACATGGCATCTTGGGTTTTGCGAATAGGTTCAAATAAAACATCCTTCACCTGAAGAAGAGGTCCAAAAAACTTTTACCTGAAATTCATCTACGTAAAAGATTATTGAAACCGGTTATTTCATATAGAAGGACTTACACAGACAGATATATCTGAACCAGAAAACCCCTCCGTCCTGCTAGCCAAATATTCAAAATCACTTTCAGCCAAGTTATGGGGAGTATCTCCTAGATGCACCTGCTCAATTTATCAAGCCAGAAAAATAGCATGGTAAAACCATTTGCTAGGTTTATATAGCCCAATAAAATCCATCATTTTATAATCATGCATATTGCCCTTGCCTTGAACATGTGTTGGCGAGCCTTCAAATCAGGTAGTGGAATATATATGCGCTTATCAAAACGACGCCTTATTGCCTGCAATTACAAATTGATTGGTGAAAACATTGTATGACTCTATATGGGATCGCATAAACAGAATTGATTTTTTTCTTACCTGGTCCAAGGCATAGGGTGTATTTGTTGCTGCAAGAACGAGAACTTTCTGATCATTGTGTCCTACACCCTAAAATGTGAAGTGGATAAACCAACAAACTACATCAAATAATGAGAAACTGAAAATAGAACATATACCAAAAATGTTGGAAACTGCATTAATGTTAAGAACAAAAAAGTGAATCAAAATAAAGGTATAAAAACAAAAGATACACAAGCTATATTTTGACAATAGCTTGCACTTGGGAAAAATATAATGAAAAAAGAATTATTTTATAAAAAAATAACTGCCGGGTTCAGCTTAAAATGAAACAGCAAAACAGAAAACAAGATTACTTTTAGATGGGAAGAAAATTAATAAAAAATCCCATTACTAAAAGTTATCAACCATGTTTCTTCACAAATTTTCACAGGTCAAGGATAAGAACAAAGACAAGAAAGCTTAAGTGCTTCTGAGTGTTTGACGACCAGTAAAACATTCTTTGGTAGTTCAGTTTCATAAAAATGAATAAGTATCTCGTTGAAAATACATACTGAAAATAATCAAAGATGTTGACTGGATAAACATCACAGTGATTACCAGTTTGCCACACACACCTAGCATTCCTTTTCTGAGACGTATATACTAGATAAAGCACAATTGAAAATATGCAACTTTCTCTGTGAACATCTCATTGAATAAGAACAGGACATGCAGAGTACATTATAAGAGACTACTTCAAATCTACAGTAAACATAATTATTAGCTACAATGGCTTAGAATTGCTTTTTTTAATATTATAAAAAAAAAAAATAACAACAGCAGCAACAGTGACGAAAACACTCTGATCAAAGGAAAGCATAAAACTAAAGATAATTCAAACGTAGCTGTTATTGCACACTCAAACAAGACTTGAAGACCCAAAATACTACTAAGAAGCAGGGCCCTGCATGAATTAGCTTAACCTTTGCTCTACTATCCAACTACTATGGTCTTACATGCTGAAACAAGAAAAAATTAGCCAAAAATTGTTTAAAATGAAGGCTTAGCTTGTTTTTCTCCAACTCAAAAAACTCAAACATGCAAGATGTATTAATAAGCACCCAGCCATCCAACACCTCCCAGCATAAACAGAACCCAAGGAAACCTACTTTTAAAAGTGAATCACAAGACAAGCTTGTGCCTAAATGGGTTTATATCAAAGAACTTAAGAATTTGATTCTGTCTTTTCTTCATGATTTGAAACTATTTTATCGAAGGATCCACATATATGACTATATAACTGGGACTAAGGCTACTAACAAGTTCTTCTTGTGCATAATGTAATTCAAATGTAAACTAACAAACTAATTATTATGCTTATCAACATATCATCACCATAAAACTATTACCTGCATCTGCACCAGAAGTTCTGTTTTAATCCGTCTTGAAGCTTCACTCTCATTGCCTTCTCCACGCTGACCACATAGCGAGTCTATTTCATCAACAAATATGATAGAAGGAGCACTTTCTCGAGCCATTTGGAAAAGGCTTGAAACCAGCTTTTCACTTTCACCCATCCACTTTGAAACAAGGTCTGATGAGGAAACACTGGTGAAGAATTCAAAAGTTAAAAATGCTTGCAAGAACATGTCCACTTATGGACCTACATTCATAACAATACAGAAGACATTTTTTAATAAATATCAAACACATCTGATTCTCAATAGAAACATAATTATTGTCAAGAAAAGGCAGAGAAAATTGAAGGATGAATTTGAAAAGAAATATAATCATGTATATATCATCTTCTAAAAACAACACAATTGGCAAATATCAATCTGCCATATATCATAATTCTATAATTTTCAGCATTATTTTTAAAAACAAAAAGCTAAACTATTTTCATTTTAATTCCGCTCATTTTTATCTTATCCAAACATAAGGTTGGATAATGATGGAGAGCAATGGAAATCAATTATAATAATGTTGCAGTTATTGTCAATTTTAGAGTAATTTCCATTAGAAATTTGGATCTTATTTAGCTAATAAGATAACCTTAATGCAGTTATGGTAGAACTAGAATCCTATTGGGATACTAAATGGATAGGGAAAGTCCTAGAAGATTGTTTACTAGGAATTCCAGTTTTAATGCCTATAAAAGGGTATACAATGCATAAAATGAGACAAACATATATTTTCACTTATGAATATGAGTTCATTCCCAGGATTTTCCCAGTAATCACGTATATTCCAGACCTGGAGGTTTCTCAACCAAATAAACTTATTCTGTGCTTAAACAATAGAATGAATTTACCTGAAAAATGTGGAGTCAGCTTCTGTTGCAACTGCCTTGGCTAAATACGATTTCCCTGTTCCAGGTGGTCCATACAACAAAAATGCTCTCCATGGTCGTCTTTTACCTGAAGAGACCATACATTTAACAAAGTTCCATGTTACATAAATTAATAAAATTTAATGAATGTACACTGTATCCTATTGATATAACAAGAAATTTTCAACTATGCTAATTTAGAGTCTGCATGGAAGACATGTAGTAAATTGAAAGGTGAAAATAAAATGTAACTCAGTTTTCGCTCATCATCATAACTTCTGTTGAAATCATTCACTCCTTCCTCTATTTTCCCCTTGCCAGTTTCCACACACGCTCAACTCAACCAAGCAGACCCTTCAGCTATAAAATAACGTCTCGATCAAATTATAGGTCCCTTCTTATGAAAATTAAGGTTTTACATGGGATAAGTTATTTTACTTACCTTTTTTTCATATCTACCTTGCGTACCACTCTACAACACAGTTAGATCACAATCTCAACTAACATTTATCATTTCCCTCTCATCTTGAGATTCTGATATAACTATGTTGAAAATTGGTAGACAAGGTAGATATGAAAAAAAGCAAATAGAATAACCTATCCCATTTTGCATACTAAAAAGAATGAAGTGAATAAACAAACTTTTCAGCTTCAAACTGTCAAAAGCACCTACTTGCACAAAGAAATTCCTATCCCTCAATAAGAAGCAAGCTGCTAAACATAGATAAAATGCTTCTAGTTCATTATGCATAGTTTCATTTAAGCAAGGATTCCTCTAACAAGGCAACAAAAACAACCATGATTATCATTTCACTACAACTAGCACTGGCAGTGATGAAGAAGCTAACCAACCAGTAAAGAACTGAGGAAACTTCACAGGCAAAATCACAGCCTCCTGCAAGGCCTGCTTGGCGCTCTCCAACCCTGCGACGTCGTTCCACTTCACATTGGGTTTCTCCCTTATGATCGCCGAATTGAGCCCAGCCCTGAGCTTCGCCTGCTCCGGGTCCTCCCCGTCTCCCCCTTCCCCGTCCTTGGGCTTCGTCTTGGGCCGCGTCGCCACCGCGGCATCCCTGTTGGAGGCCGGGCTGGGCCCTCCATCGTCGGGGAGGGCCCGGATCTCCTCGGCCCGCCGCAGATACTCGGTGAATTTCTGAGTGATGGCTTCTTTGATCTTAGGGTTCTTCTCGTACTTCAAATGGATCTCGAAGTAATCCAGAGCGTTCGTGTAGAGACGTAACGCTTTCGCATAGTTCCCAGCATTGTCTTCCTGTACGGCTTGCTTCACGTACTCTATGGCTTGCTCCTTGAAATTGCTATACATTTTCTTCCAATAGCATGTACAAGAATCGAAATCCCACGCCAAAAAGTTTTTTCAATATTAGCTGGTGAAGGATAAGGGAAAACCCTAAACCTACAACACAATCATTTCTTCTCGAAAATCTGTGGTCGATTTTCTCAGATTTCGAAACCCTAACTCTGCGAATTGAAGGTGAGCTTAGGAGGACCTGATCAGAAATAATACAAAAGAAAAGGAGGAAAGAAAACCTCAAAGGTTGGTTTTGGTGTCAGAAAAAACGCGTTTCTTTTTTAAAAATTTCTCACCTGAATTTTATTTTCGACCGATTGAGTTTTGTGAAATAATTAAGGAAGAAATATCTGTCATTTTAAAGAAAGTAAGAAGTAGGGAGATGTATTGGATTAAGATTTTAAAAGTTTATTTTAATTATAAAAAAAAACTTTTTTAAGATAAAAAATTCTACAGACATTAAAAGATATTTTAGAATTGGAGAGACTTTAAAGACTTTTTTAAAAGCCTTTTTTTACAATTAAGATTTCATAAGATTGAATTTTAAATGATTTTAATATAATTTATAACATTTGAAAGGACAATATGAATTTATAAGATTTTAAAAAATTATATGAATTCTAACTAACATTCAAAATTATAAGAGTCAATACAAAAAGGAAATATTATACATACAACCTATTTTTGTTTACAATATTTTACAACTATATCTGAACAGTTGATTTTCGTCAATCAACGGTTATCATTCATTGCAAATTAAATATTAATTAATGAGTTTGATTTGCGAAAATAATAATCATTGATTGACGAAAATCAACGGTTAAAATATAGTTGTAAAAGGTTGTAAAAAAAAATAGGTTGTAAGTATAATCTTTCTTATAAAAAATAACAAAAAAATGCAATGAAATTAATAAAAAAAACTAAAACCTAATATAATTTTCTCAATCAGTAAAACATAATATAATTTTTAACAAATATTCAAAATTACTAAACAATAGCTTTTCACATATCTAATGGGTTGAAAATTATCTTCTTCGTTTGGTATCATAGCTATGCATATATGATTATAAGATCCAATTTTTTTAATTATAAAAATAATTCTAAATTTGCATATAGAACCTAAAGTTCATGATAAAATTTCTTCTGAAATTTTTGCAATTGATCTAGAAAATCTTGGAGTTTTTGAAATTTTCTAACCATATGAATCTGAAATTTTGGGTTTAATTACATGAAAGTTTAGAAAATTTCTCAAAAAAATTTCAATCGATACATTGAAACCTTAAATTGCTTTGGGGCTTTTGAGAAACAAGCTTTTAGTTATCTATTGACATAAAAATTGTTTGAAATCATTTCCTATAGTGAAGGAATTTCGTTCATGAATGTATTGTTACGAAATACAGGGTTCATATTATGAAAGTTTCAATCTTTCTTTAAATTGTTATTGTTTAATTGATGTAAAACGAAAATTTGTTTGAGGGTTTTAGTTTCCCTGTTATTTTTCTACGGTTTTATGTTGTTTTTAATACAAAAATCACACTTTTTATGTCAAGAAAAACCGCGACCCATAGCTTGAAAAATCACTCTTTAAACTTCCAAAAAAATTCAAAAATGGCTCAAAAATATGTTATTTTTTAGATAGATTATATTAAAATCTCGTTGATTTGTTGTTTCTGGGTTATTTTGTGATCAAAACCGCTCAAAAATATGCTCTTTTTTTTTTAGTTTTGACGAAGCTCCCTTGACGGAATCCAATTTCGAGTAGTCAACCTGCCAACCTGCCAAAGGAAGAACAAAACACTGCAATAGAAGAATCTCAAGAAATACTAGGGGTTGGGGTGAGATTGCAAGAGAGACATCTTATTTATATTTTTCACTAAAAAGTCTTACGAAATCCACACCTATAGAAAATCCATTAAAATGGTCTGATTTTTGAATACCACGAGATTGTGATTCCATTGTTGAAAATCTTGATTGAATACCAACGGATTTCAAAATAATCCTTTAAAATCTCAATTGAATACCACATGACTTTTTTCAATCCATTAAAATCCTAATCGAATACCAACGGAATTTTTTGTCCAAAAACAATCCATTAAAATCCTTTGAAATCTCAATCTAATACACCCCTAAAGTTGTGTCCTTATAAGTGAGAGAAAGAGATAAATGACAGGGAAAAGAGTGAATGGACAAAAAAAATAAAAGTGTAGATCCTACTTTTTTGTGAAAATAAAATAACACAAATGATGTCTTTTAAAAAGATAAATATTTTTCTCATTAATTAAGGACTGAAATGTGAATAAAATTTGTATTAAATCAAACTGTCATTGTTTATCTACATTTTCATTTTTTTAGTTCATTTTTTTCTTTTTTGATGTATCGACTTTAATTACCACTTCTTTAAAGTGAATCGGCCCTAGTATTTTCAAAAGTTTTAACACAATTAAAACTCATCGCTCATCTCCAAATATGTATTTGGTAAAAATTAAATTCTCTTCTCCCTACTTTACACAGCATGTGTTATTAATTGAATTACACTTAATAAATGTTCATTTTTCAAATATCAAAGGATTTGTAAACGTGAAATATATAATTATGCTTAATACAAAAAACTCTGTAACTTATTCAATCGATGACATAAAAAAGTTGAAAATCGGTGAGGGGAACAAATTTCTCGTAGTAGTAATAGTACATGCCAGCAGAGGCGGATGTAGGTTGAAGAGAAGAGGGTCAAGTGCCCACCCTTAAATTATGATGCAAAAATACAAAAATACTCTTATCTTGAAATTCAAGTTTTTCCAATTTAATTTCGGAGTAGGATATTGTAACAACTAATTAGGGTTACTATCAATGTTACTACTAATCAATTTCACCGTTAGATTGATTATGTTGATCCAACGGTTATATTTATTTTCATCCCAATCAATTTCACCGTTAGATTGATTATGTTGATCCAACGATTATATTTATTTTCATCTTTGTATGGTTATGATTCCCCATATTTAATACTTTATATTTATTTCTACCTTTGTATGGTTATGATTTTTCATATTTAATACTTTTACATTAAATATGGGGATCATAACCATACAAAGATAGAAATAAATATAACCGTTGGATCAACATAATCGATATAACGGTGAAATTGATTGGTAGTAACCCTAATTGGTTGTTACGAGCTTTAATTTTTCTCATTCTATTTTATTTTTTCGTGAGTTTTTTTTTCTCCTCCATCTTCATTATCTAAACCTAACCGCAGAGAGCTCTATTCGACACCCATTGTTTGCATCTACATATTGATTCATCTTCTCTCAAACCTCAATCTCCATTATTGAAAGTTGGAACATTTACTTCTTCCTCCATCATCGGTCCAATTAAGTCGCAATCCGTACATATCTATATTTAAACCAGATTCAGCCAGCCGGGAGCTGCTCGCAAGTCGTATTTTAGACAAGACCTTATTAAATGCTCACCCTTCATTAATTTCCTGGATCTGCCACTGTTGAGGAGCACAACCGATATAAATCTCATATTTTGGGCCTTCAAAGAAGAAAGATGAAGGGGTATACTATTTCCTTTGCCAATTCAAAGGATACAGATGAGCATCAGAAAGGTACCTGACGGGCGAATGAAACATCCACTGTATATGAATTAATATAATGATTGTTGTAGGCTAAGTACCGTTTATGTATGATACAGGAATTTTGTAATGTCATGGGCTGGATTTGGTGTTCACTGTCCCCCAACATATTGGTACACTTATAACCTGTGTATAGTAAATATTTTCCCCTCATTGTTAGCAGTGTATTGCAAAATGTTGAGCGGAGATGAAATATGTTAGGTCCACATAGACCATAAATATATAGTCTTTATATATGCATACGTTCAGAGATATTTACGAGAAAGATATTTAATTAGCTCAAGACCAATGTATCAATTACTATGCACTTGATAATGGGCGTATAGCCAAAGCGTGAGAATGTACACACAATATTGGCAGCAATAGGAAATAAATTTAGGAGTTTCCTGTAAGTATAAAATCCTAATGGGAATGTATTTCTTTGATCCTCTACTATCTAGGATATTATTTGAATATCTTTTGTTAGACAAGTTATTGAGATATGGATCAATTCATAACAAAATATAACCTTTTATTATACACACATGAATATAAGTTAAGTTTCAGAATTATGGTGGTGAGAAATAGATACTTAATAAAAAATCAAATAAAAAACCTTCCGACTTGTCGGATTAAGGATATCAGCAATGAAACCCAACTATAAATTAAAGGGAAAATATTTGTCATTTTAAAAGAGAGATAGACACAAAATAATTTTTTTATTTGAAATTTAAATTAAAAAAAACACTCACTTTCTCCTCATGATTTTCATTTTTTGTGTCTATCTCTCTTCTAAAATGATATAACTTATGTCATTTAAAATGACAAACATCAAACCCATAAATTAAATACTTAACCTCTTTCCTTGTTCACTCTTTATACAATTTTTTTCCTTTTTTTTAAGGGTTTTATAATTCTCATGTTGAATGAGAATTGAAATCTCATGTTGTAGAGATAAAAAACATGTGAGATCCATGTGTTAGAAAAAATTATATGTAGGACTCATGTCAGTACGAAAATCGAAAGATGTGTAAGAAAAATTTAATTCTTATGTTAAATGAGAATTATAAAACTCTTTTTTTAAACGTGAAAAGTAGGATCATTTAATGGGTATTTCTTATATCTCCCTTGCCCACAATTTAAGGAATTAATAATTATCTTAGCTTTCTCCTTCTTTGGGAAAGTAAAGAAGTGGGAGTTCGTCATCTTTCTTGAATTATTACCCGTTTGCTATTTTGTTTTTGTATCATAAACTTACAATAACTTATCTGCCAAAAAAATAAACTTACAACAATTTTTGTCTAATTTTTATTTTGTTATAACTAGATTACAGTACATTTGATTTGTTTTCTTGTATTATAACACATTTGATTTGTTATCTCCCTTCACATTTTTTTTCCTACTCTAACGGACTAAGATATCTCAAGGCCAATGGTGTTAAGATCGAGATTTTACTTAAGATCGAGAGGGAGTAAAAAAATCATAAATTGTAAATTTGAAACGGATCGTAAAATTGTACCTGTTCATATAAAATATTAAAATTACATAAATAATTAAATAATTTATCACATAATCATATTATCTTAAGTGTTTTATTTAAAATAAAAAATAATTTATTACATAATCCTTAATTGATACAGGTGTAACGTAAGGTTGGTGGTTGCATAAGCTTTTTTATTTACCTCGAAGAATATACTTGTCATGTGACAAAACTCTAGAAGGTTTGAGCAGTAACATAAGGCAGTGATGTGGCAAGTATTCACACTTATACAACTGTTGTCTAGTAGGAAATAAGCTACAAAGTGGAAAATGTGCGAAAACACGGTGCTCCTCTGAATCCGAGAAGCACAAACAGAGGCAAAGAGAAACCACAATAAAGGTGAGTGTCTGAGAGAAGATGGTGATGAGAATGGACCATATTAGTCTGGTTGTCGATTCCAACGGTGTGCACGACAAAGGTGAGTGTCGGTGAGAAGATGTGTGATGAAACTGGTGTAAGGCTGTGAGCTATAAAGCTCTCCTCTCCAACTCCATCTTACAAAGTTTTCTTTCTTGGGATAGTTGTTCTTCTCTTTCTAAGGTTTTTTTCTGTGGTTTTTCTCTCTCTGATCTCCGGTCTTTAATATCAATCGATGGAGCTTTTTTCACGATCGTTAAAATGGTGATATCAGACGATTCCAGCGATTGAACGATTTTACTCGTCGATCTCACATGATCTAGGTGGAGGACGATCTCACTTGCGATTTGGATCGCTGGGTTGAAAAAATCGCATGATCGTACGATCCCACGATGTTAATCGCGATATTGACAACATTGCTCAAGGCAACTGATCTATATTTAATTTTTCCCGAAAAAATAAATAAATATTATATTTTAATAAAAAATTACGAAAATATAATTGTTTTAAATCAATTTACGAATTTATTATAGTCAGTCACGTCCAACATGGGCGTGACCACAATCCCACCCATGCATTTCTATGTGTGTCACCTCACGCATATACCTCCATTTTTTACTTTTTCATTTCACACTATCTCTTTTTTTTTTGGTACTCATTTACGCTATCTCTCTACTTTCTCTCTAAGATTTTGATATGACTTTTCTTTATATTTTTCTTTGATTTTTTTGTGTAGTAAAGCTCTACCAGTCAATTAAATCTTAATATTCGTTTTCTATATTTTTAATTACAACAATAGATATGTTATACTAGTAACCTAGAAAATCGTTAGTGAATTAAGAAATTGTTAGTGACTTAAGAAATTGTTAACCTATAAATTTGTTAGTGACTTAGAAAATTATTAGTAACCTAGAAATTTGTTAGTGACTTAGGAATTTATTAGTGACCTAGGAATTTGCTACTGACCTAAGAATTTGTTAGTGACTTGGGGAATTTAAATGACTTAGGAAATTGTTAGTGACTTAGGTTATGATTATTGACTTAGGATAATTATAGAGAATTATAATATATACATACATACTTTTAATAAAAAAAATATATAATTTTTTTTTAAATCTTGTACTAGACATGTAAATGATTTGAAATTAAATTTATTATAACAATTAATTTATAATTTTTTATAGTATATTATTATGGCTAATTCGTCATCATATAAGTCTCCTCGTCTACATTCGAGCACGAGCCTGAGCCTATCGATCTCACCACACAATCCTTCCTGGACCATACAAGCGGGAGGTACTCTGCAGGAGGACACAACACATGCACGTTTCATAGGTCGTGTGGAATGAGGATAAGATTCAACTGCTGAAAACTTGACACGGTAGACTGCAAGGGAGACCAGCTCTTGACAATATTCTGGACGGGGTTGTTGAGTACCTTACACAGGTCGGATTCATACATGTCGCATACATACGTCATATTAAGGAATGCATTTTAGAATATAATATATTATATTGTGTTTAAATATAAACTTTGTAAATTAGTGAATTGTTTACATATGAATTGATAATTGTCTTATGTATTTCAGATTAATCCTGACCTTATCAATGCTTTGGTTGAGAGGTGGAAACAATAGACACACACATTTCACATGACACAGGGCGAGATGGCCCTTACCTTGCAGGATGTGGCGGTTATCTTGGGATTGCCTACTAAAGGGCAAGTGGTTACCATATCTACCTCATTGGATTGGTTGGTCGTTTGTGAGGAGGTTTTTGGCCATGTGCCTAACAAGGCCACTGAGCTTGATATGCAGGGTTTTCTGATGCAGTTTGCCAACTGCTCAGTTGCTCTTGATATGTGTTGGCATTTCCTCGCCTTCAAAAACTACACCACGTCAACCTTCAACTTTCCTACCATTACAATATAGAACAACACAAACAAAATCAGAATGTAAACTCATTCTTAAATATCTAAACAAAAAACACAATAGAGAGTATGAATAAGCAAGTGAGATTGTATGTAAGAGTAAGGGTTTATAATCGAGAAGAGTTGTTAAGAGTGTGGAGAGGAAAAAGGTTTAAATAGGGGACAAATGTGCCAATCACGCTTAAGTTAAGCAAGTTAGGGTGCTTGGTCGTGCCCAGAAAAGGCAAATTAGGCAGCTAGGTTACACCTAGCTTGGGCATGAGTGGTCACGCTTGGAAAATGAGTGAGTGGTGTGTTGGTCATGCCTGAGTGAGGTGTGAATGGTCATGCTCATTTTGGGTGTAACTAAGTGCATTATAGATCCGTAAATTGGTTCAAAACAGTTCTGTTTTGTAATTTTTTATTGAAATAATAACATTTTTTTTTTTGCCAATTTCCCCCCTCTATCTCTGTGATTTTGTAAATGAGTATAAGTCTGCGCTACGACTGATGTGATATTTTTTATTTATGTGTCAACAAATAAATAGTAGATTACACTAAATCTTAAGTGCAACGGTTGCACTCAAAATTTATTCCAACCTAGCAGCCATGAAAAATAAGAATATAATTGTGACCTCAACTTGAATCCGTATTTAAAAGAACAAATTAAAGAGCTTGATTATGATTACAAAAAAAAAAAAAAGAGCTTGATTATATGGATTTGCATAAAAGGGTTTGCAT
This sequence comes from Gastrolobium bilobum, assembly GCF_033153095.1. Taxonomy (NCBI): domain Eukaryota; kingdom Viridiplantae; phylum Streptophyta; class Magnoliopsida; order Fabales; family Fabaceae; genus Gastrolobium; species Gastrolobium bilobum. The sequence goes on from NW_026899537.1 coordinate 774,533, forward strand.
CATATACATAGCATTATTTTCTCATTGAGAAAAACGTCAATATAGTTTATTTGAAATTTGTGTAAAAAAAATAATCCAACATCACGTATTTAACTCTCAATTTTAAAGGATTCCAAACTTGAATGTTAAGAATAAAACGTTCTTATTTTAGTAGGTTGAAATTTATTTTTTTATGACACATTTTGAATTTAGTCTCAGCATAAAAGAGTTTTCAATTTAATTAGTTGATGTATGTACTTTTATTCTTATTATTTTTTTTATATACTGATTTTAATTATCTGTTTGAGATGAATCGATATCCGAATATTTTCTCAATGGTCCGTGTTGAGGCTTAGTTACAGATAAAAATTTTCACCCTTCTTTAAAAACGTATTTTGTAAGATCGAACATAGATTCTCTCTTCACTTTACTCATCTGTGTTGTCAACTAATACTATACTACACTCATTGAAATATTATTCTTATTTTAGTCTTTATTATTCATTGCTTATATAATAGGGGATGAATTTTCTTATGTTGCAGTTGATAACACCATTTTCCAGCAGATACAAACGTATGCAGGTCCCATCATTAATCATTAAAGAAAATAAAAAACAAAAAACTCAAAAATCAATTTTTCTCTGTAGGAGTTATTGTTCACATTCCTGCGAATGGAGAATAGTATTTCCGTATATAATATCACTTAAATATGTAATAGGACGAGAGAGGTTCGAAAACTCCGTCGATAATTCAAGTCTCTCTCATCCCATTACATACATTTTTTTTTTATCGTTCCTTTTAATTTGACATTTTTTTAATCCCGATCATTTCGTTACAATTTATCAAACGATGTTTAACAAAATATCATTCTTTGGCAGTGCCAGTTTCAGACATCGGGGTGGTGGCGCAGTTGGCTAGCGCGTAGGTCTCATAGCTTCTGAGTGATCCTGAGGTCGAGAGTTCGAGCCTCTCTCACCCCATTACATATTTTTTTATCGTTCCTTTTAGTTTTACATTTTTTTTAATCCCGATCATTTCCTCTATACTCGCTCGCGGTGAAGGTGTTTGCTCACGAATGTCCCTGCAAATGGCCACTGTCACCTTGCACCACGACATTTTGCTAAATGCGAGAATATTATTCTTATATTCACTTTCTCCCTGATAACGTAGAGAAATGCAATCTAAAAGAAACTAACAAGAACATCGATTAAAGTGTTATTTTTTGTCAAATTTTTGTGTGACACTATGGTAAAAATACTGTTCGAATAATATTTGAATAAAAAATTTGTCAGACTTTGATTACTGTTCCAAACTAATAGCTAAGCTATCTATCTACTGCTGTAAAACGAGCCAGAGTCGCAGAAGTAGTTGTTCAAGTTCAACCATGGATCAAACTAGCCATGAATCGTATTGTTGGCTACAACTTTGGATTTTGTCGCTTTTGTTCTATTTTTTTATTTGAGCTCGTGAATTGGAGAACAATTTTTTGCAATTCCATTTAAAAGATGATATTTGTCTTAAAAAAATATTTTTCTTTCTTTTCAAGACATACATCATATTCTTTCTCTGATTTTAATTGATTTATCTTATAAGTAGTGGTCCGGTTCACAAAAAATATTTCCTGTGAATCGGGTTTAATGGGGAGTCACATCACGCGGTTAATAATAATGATATTCTGAGAACCATTTTCCGAGGCAAATGACATTCGACTTGTCAACTTGAGAGGGCTCTAACCCTATGCATATTTAATGTCAAACACCTTTCTTTTTTCTAAAGAAAAATAAATAAAGGAAGAATGTATCAACGGCCCAGAACGCGTCTGCACAATATCAAGTGGATTCAGTCCTTACCCCACGGCGCCGTATGTTTCACTTTCATATTTGCCTGCTACTTAATTATTTCAACTTCAAAATAAATAATTCTAACATAAAAAAATAAAAAATAAAAACAGGATTAGTGTTAATGGCGTATTACTTTTCAAGAAGATATAGTGTTACTTTTACAATAAAAACTTTATTAACACGTATCCTTATGAGATTATAAATTTTTTAATATTTTCTTCTTTAAAGTTATTCAATAAAGATTATAGCGTAGCTTAGACGGCTTCCAGAAGATAACTGAATCACGGCCTCATACGCCTCACCTGCAGAGAGAGAAAAGTTAAAAAAAAAACCGTTTGGTTAACGCGAAATAAGAGACGTGGTTACGCCGCGTTTGGTACAAAATGAGAGTCGAAGGAATAAATAATAACAGAGAAGGAAAGAGTCTTTGTCGTTTTAAATGATATAACATTTTGTTCTTTTAATGTTCTTTTAAGAGAGACAGACACAGAAAAACAATTTATTTAAATTTAAATTAAAAAAATTACTCACTTTTTCTCTTTCTATTTTTCCGTATCTATCTCTCTCCTAAAATGACATAACTTATATCATTTTAAACCCAAAAAATATATATTGAGAAAATTAGAAAAAGAGAAAGTATTTGGAACTTTCTTAGGAATTCCAGACAGAGAGAGAGCGTTCTTGTTTTTTTGTGTGTGGAGGTTCTTTTCTTTGGGACTTTCCTTCAAATTCCCTTCTTTATTTACCTTGTAACCCCAATCAACCACAAGTCCACAACCAAACCCTTTCTTTTCCCCTCTTTTTTTGAATTTTTTTTCTTCCATTTTCCATCTCTCCACGGAAAATCTTGAAATTCCATTTCCATTTCAATTTCATTTCCCCTCTCGATAGTTTCATCTGAAGGTTCGATAACTGTAATCTTCCTTCCTTCTCTTCCTTTTATTTTTTCGAATCTTAGGGATTTGAAATTTTGAATCTGATCCATCGATCGGTTCCGATCACCTTGCAGGTTGCGAGAAAAAAAAAAGAAATGGCGGAAGAACACAGATGCCAAGCTCAGCGCCTCTGCGCCAACAATTGCGGTTTCTTTGGCAGCACCGCCACGCAGAACCTTTGTTCGAAGTGCTACGGCGATTTGCAGCTCAACGAACAACAATCTTCCTCCGCCAAGCTCGTCCTCAATCAATCGCTAGCCTCTCCTCGTTCTCCGGCGGTGGTTTCTCAGCCGTCTTCTTCGTCGCCTTCTGAGGATGTGGTTGATCCGCCGCCACGCGCTGCGGAGGAGGCGAAGCCTCCTTCGCAGCACCAGCAGAACCGGTGCATGACGTGCCGGCGGCGCGTGGGACTCACGGGATTCAAGTGCCGGTGCGGGTTGACGCTTTGCGGGACCCACCGTTACCCGGAGCAGCACGGTTGCGAGTTCGACTTCAAGGGGCTTGGGAGGGAGCAGATCGCGAAGGCGAATCCGGTGGTGAAGGCTGAGAAGCTCGAGAAGATCTGAGAAAACGAAGGAAGGGTGTTATGGTCATTTCGCGTTTGAGGTTGTTGTTGCCAATATTTACCAAAGAAAATTATTCGGATGCAGTTCCGGGTCGGACACTTGGCCCGTTGCGTGTGTGTTACCTTCGGATCGGTGGGTGGTGATGGTTGGGTGGGGTGGGTGGGTGGCTGGGTGGGTCATTTTTATGTAGTTGCGTTGTTATTTGTAAATTAAATTTAAAAACATTTTAATTAATGTTGACCTTTCTTTATGGTTGAACTTGAAGGTTATTTATTTCCTCTTTCCTAGCTCGAAAAAATTTAAGTTTTTCTTTTGCAATACGGTAGGCCAGAAAGGCAATTTAAAATTAGGGGTACTCACGAAGTCATGATATCTGCTCTAACCAGAAAATTTAAGGGATCATCAATTAATAATTGCTAACTCGATCTGTCTAAGGGTTTTCGTACTATAGAATGTAGACCGGGTAATGGAAAACCACATCATTCATGTAGTTATAACTAAATAAAGAACGAAATGAACGAAACAAAGGTTTGAACATTAATTTTAAGACCGAGGATATTCTTACTACTAAAATTTTCTATTATTAATGGTGATCCAATGTTGATCCAATGGTGAATAGATAGGTAGTGAGTTGGTAGTAGAAAATTTCGATAGTAAGAATATCTTTTCTCTAATTTTAATCGGGTTTTTTTTTTTTCTACTTTCTCATAATTTTCAAGATTTTACTGGTTAATCAAAATCAAAATATTATTTTTTAATTACATGAAAAATGGATGATGAGGTAGAAGCTTGGAGATGCAACAGAGCAGCATCATGTAGGTCCATTTGAAGTGCATGTGGGCTTTTGCTTTGAAACATATTAATCAAACAAGCGAATATGTCTTTTTGAGTTTCGGGCTAAAGATTATTATTGTTGATTTCTTTTTTTTAGTAAATTAATGATTTCTTTTCATTTTAACCACTTTTACTTTACTTTTCTTCCTTTTCCTTTTTCCTTTTTACCCCGAATTTTCGTTTTCTTTTATTCCATTTATGCCAACTAGATTCGTACTCCATTTGTGAAAAATACTTTGCACTAATTATTACTCATCAAATAAATCCTATTGAAAGCTTTTGAATTTTTAAAGATAAGATGGGCGATAATATTTACATTGAAAATTCGAAAAATCAAATTAATGTTTCACATGTTCATAAAACTTTTGAGGCGTGATTTTCGAATTTAGTATTGTTACAACCATTATGTCTGTGGTTGACACTATATGAGAGCTTGAGACATAATGATGTTGTTAGGACTATAGGACCCGTGGTCGACACCATATTTGATTATATGACGATTTTGATAAAACATGAAATTTCTTTGGCTATATGGCACTTGGAGAGAAATTTGAGAACTGACAAAGAAAATAGCAGTTTGGTTGTTGTTGGATTACGTTGACATGCTATTTTCTTGCTACACTCCACACTAATGACTAGTCAACGGAGTCAAATAACATTTGTGACCATAGAAGGGCTTATATCGGTAGATGATATAATCACCGTCTGATTAATTGTTATTTGACTTTAGTAAGATGGAGTTATATTCAGATATCGCACTTTGGATCATGTGTTTTCTTAAAATATGATCACATTATAAAAAATAGTCCTTAGTTTCAGAGTCATTTTTAAATAACTTTTTTTCCTTTTTTTTAATTTTTTTTTTTAAATTTAACAATTGATTTTACCTAAGTGGGAGAATATTAGAGTTTTTTTATAATCAATGTGCGATTTAATCAATTGTAGGTTTTCTTATTTTGATAAAACGGGTTAAATTATGATTCATATAGGGGTACAATATAAAATCTATTTAATTAAGTGATCCTCTTGTTTGGGTTTGAATATCTGTAAACTAATTGGTGTGTGTAACAATGCAGGCCTAACCAGTGGCGGACCCAGAAATTTTTATTGAGGGGGGCGAATTTTTTTTAATTATATATATGTACCTAATATAAAAGTTTTGAAAAAGATTTATTACAAAATTCAAGGTTAATTCACTTAACTCTTTCTCTACGTTTTTTTTCACATTATTAAACTCTTCTATAATTGAATTTGTGCTAAAATTCAAAACAATTTCTTTTTCAACATATGTAATTAAAGAATCATCAAGAAATTGATTTTCCATTCAATTTTGAAGTCTGGTCTTGATTTTTTTCATTCGATAATGGATGCGAGCTTTTCTCCTTCTCCAATATTTAGCTCAAAAAATTGGAATCCTTGTTTGTGTGTTTTGCTGTTGTCTTCTTTGACAAAGATTTTCGCCACCCTCTTGATAATCAAGTGTGGTTGATTTTGAAATTTTTTCTTGAGCCCTAAAAGTTTGCTCCTTCCTTTGAAAAAAACTCCAATTTCAATTTCTAAAGTTGTGTTTGTTTAAGGTTTTTTTGAATTTTCAGTCCAATTACTTAATTTTTTTAGTCTGAAATTAATTTTTCCTGCCCAAAATTATATATATAGTAAAAAAAATTCTTAAAATCAGGGAGGGGCGGTGGCCAATCCTAGCCCCTCCCCTGGGTCCGCCTATGGGCCTAACCCGTAGGCCTATGATAGGAAGAAGACTAGGGTTAATAAGTTTGGCTCGGTCCCCTCTGCATTCACAGTGTGTTGAAAAAATGTCACTCTACAACTCGCCCATAGATGGTTGTGTCAGGGAGTGGTGTCAATTGCAGAGGAAGATCCTGGTCTTTCCAACCTTGTAGGAGTATCAGACAAACAAAAAGCAAGAAAGCCTTCAAGAAATCAAAAATCACATCTTCAACAAGTAAGCCTAAATCTTTTGGTGTTCTAATTTCATATAATCCTATTTTGCAATTTCTTATATAGACTCCTTGTTGCCATTGCCATCCTTTTATATTTACGAGTATGTTTGGTTAATCTATTAGAGTATCGTTAGAAGGGTTGTTAGTAGTGTAGTTGGTTTATATGTAAGTAACAGAAGATGCATAAGTAGTATAAATAAGAAGCTCAGTCTAAAAGCAAGAAGTAACAAATAATCTTAAGTTTCCTTGATTTCTTCTTAATTTTCTTTCCTTCTCGTGGTTACAATCATAAAAAATCCATTGGCTTTAAACCTTTTCTTTTATGCATATTGATTAGACCTGTCAAAAAAGGCCACAGCCCTAGGGCTAGCCCATTTAGCCTTGTCAAAACCCCATTCATTTTTTAGCCCTCTGTGTGGTAAGGCCATCTCAGCCTAAACCCATGAGGCCATTCCATTTATTGGGTTAGGTTAGGACGGCCCGTGGATCAAAATCATTCAGATCATTTTTCGTTGAACTACACAATTTTCTCGAGAAAATTATTGTTCGCTTTTCCGTCAAACCTTAGTTTTATTGTGTTCTGATAGATTCACAATCACCCTATGTAGATTCCAATCATAGAGCCTCTCCCACTTCTCACACTTGCACCCACTAAGCTATCTAATACCCATTTCGCCCAAATTCAATAAACCTTCTTCAACAATTTGTGTCAGCTACGAGTTGAACACCATCGCTTCTCAAAACATCAACTTCACACCCTAGTAGGGATGGATCCGAAAAGATTTCACTGAGTTACAGTAGCACCTTGACCATTACTTATTCAAGGTTAGATGACTCTTCACAATGTTTTCTTTACTGGGAGTGCTTTATGCTTTGATAAAGAATTAGAGAGCCATAAACTGATGTTTCAATCTCTTACCATGTTTTTCTCTGATTGGCAAGCTAAACTGCTCCTGTTGGGATCAAAACTAAAGAATAAGATTTTTTAAGCAAAATATTTAGGGACTGCAAGGTGGCCCTCTTAATCACACTTTTACAGGTTTAGCTGTTGCATTGAAGCAGGTATATGTTTAGAGAAGATAAAGATGATCTTTACTTTACTGTTGTTTAACTTTTGAGAGACTCATGAAAGGGATCCATGCCACTGTCTTTTTTTTCTCGTCTTTTCTTTTTTCCTGATATTGTGGTTTGTATATTGAATTAAAATGCACAAAATGTATAGTAAGAAGAACATTCGTCCCTGGTTTCTGGTAGTTGTTATAAATTAAATGCATAGACAGACTGATTGTTTCCATTTGCATTATAAAATCCAGATGTTGTTCCTGCTATCTTGTTGTAATTGAAGAAATCAATCCTATTTCTCTACTCTTGCAAATCACATGACACACATATTACATTAAACAAACAGGTTGGCTACTCTCTGCTCCTACTTATTCTAAATGCTCGTTTCATTTCTCAATTGTAATTATTTTTTATTCTGGTCTATTCGAATTCTCAGTTATTTGATAAGATGCATCATTGACATGATGGAAGCGAAAAGAATAAAATATTTTGTAAACCACCACATGATAATGCGCCTTTTGTCTTTTCTTTTTAGCATCATGTTCTGTGACTAAATTTACAGTGAAGCTCTTCGTGGAATTTTCATGATTAAAATGAACTGAGAGGTGTTGAAACTGAGAGGTCTTAAGTCCCATATGCTTTTCCTATATGGAATCAACATGCACAGATGAGAATTAAATCCATAAACTTGTATGCCAAAATTGTATAAAATTATAAAGAAACATAATTGTTTATTCTGATTTTATTATATACTTGTATAAATTGATTTGTTCATTTTACTTTTAATTTACTTGTATAAAAATTTATTTATTTATTATCCCATATTCTCCATTTGACGTGTTCTGTGAAAACAAGCATGATTGTTATGTGCGCAGTGCTCAGTTCGTGGTGTAATAGCTTTGTTTCATTGTTTTCTGATTCCACCAAAGGAAAGGATTTCGCACCACTGGTCAGAATCATAAAGATAACAGGTTCTTTTGTAGTTAAAATTTCTTAAGCTTGGTTGTGCTTTATTCTTAATACCACGCAACCTGGGAAACACAACATATTGTGCTCTTTTGAGAATTTTGACTATAGATGAAAACAATTTTAGCAATGTGTGTCTGGAATCTGGGTATAGATTGGATTTTTTCCCCTTATTTCAAGGTTGCAATGGACACTGGCTGATTTGGCTAGTTTACTGTATATCTTTGGATCGAGTGTTTATCATAAATAGAAAAGTCTATTGAATTGAGTATTCTAGGAAGATCTTTTGATTTTTGGTAGATTTTATATTTGTTTTAGTAGCGTAATCTTGATACTGAGGTACAAGAAAAATATTGAGGCAATAAGTGTTGCCTAAAATTGCTTCATTTTTTGAATTATTTTACTAGCAAATTTTATAATAACGGTTATCCTCGATTGGAATATCGAGCCTGCTAGTGCTTTGAGCCTTTAACATTATGGTGGCCTTTTGTCAGAATTTTTATTTAACTTCCTTGGACGCATCTCTTCTTATTTTTTTAACAACCAATATGTCACTGCCATTGCCAAATACCCCACGAAATGCAAAACCTTTAACTTTATTTTTTGTACTAGAATCTTCAGTGGCCTTCTTTATTTCCTCAAACCTGTACACTTTGGAATGATGTTCAATGATTGTTATCTCTTCACGGATGTCTTCTAAAGACACCCTCTTTGTTCTGAATTTTTTTGAATAATTTTGTTTGATTTAATGTATAAGAGCTGAAAAATTGTATGATAGAGTATGTGAATAAGACTACGCATGTAGATGACAAAATTGTTTCTGAAACTCCTCTTGAAATGTATGGAAGTGTTAACACAATTAGGAGAGAAATATCTAATGTTTGGAAGTTTTTTTTTACAAAAATTGGTATAGACAAGGATGGTTTTGAAAATTTATTTGTAATTATTGTGGTCGTGAATACGTAATTGGTAAAAATTCTAAGATCAAAAGTAGTTATGGAACTTCACATTTGAGTCGTCACATTTCTGGTTATAAGAGTACAACAAACTCTGAATCAAAAGACCAACATGGAAAGTCTAGCATGAGAAAGATTAACCAAATGATCCATCGAGAATTGCTTGCACAAGCTATAATTCAACATGATCTTGCTTTTATTTTTTTTGAATATGAGAAGATCAGAAAATGGATTGATTACGTGAATCCTAATATTGTGAGGCCTTATAGGAATACAATTGTTTTTGATATTAAAAAAATATGTATCTAAGAGAAGGACAAACTTAAGCAACTCATGTCTAGGATTCCTAATAGAGTATGTTTAACTTCTGACGTTTGGACAACATCTAACACTGAGAGTTACATCTGTTTAACTGTCCATTTTTTTCATGAAAAATGGAAATTAATTAGCAAGATTCGTAATTTTTGTTGAATGAAACCTCCACACATTGGGATTGAATTGGAAGCTGTTATATTTGATTGCTTAAAGCAATGGGGAATTGAGAAGAAAATATTTTCTATTACTTTGGACAATACTATTGCAAATGATAACATGCAACTTATATTGATAAACCATCTCGGTTTGTAGAATACTTTGTTGTGTGGTGGTGAATTTTTTCATATACGTTACTCTGCACATATACTTAATTTAATTGTTCAAGAAGGTTTGAAAGTGGTTACTAAAGCACTTTATAAAATTAGAGAAAATGTTAAGTATGTGAGAGGATCATATGAGAGAATGAGTAAGTTTCAAGATTGTGTGGAACAAGCAAGCATAGACACAAACATTGATTTGAGATTAGATGTGTTAACTAGGTGGAATTCTACATATTTGATGCTAGAAAGTGCACTTAGGTGGTGTTTGGTTGGGAGCTTTTCAGCGGATATCTATGTTTCTGAAGTATGGCTTTTAGAAACACCATGTTTGTTTCAACGTATTTTCACTAAAAACCCATCTATCCAATTTGTATGGATTTATGAGAAACATAGATATCCGCACTGTTTAGAAACCCAATTTGAAGGTGGGATTTTTCGGAAAATCGGTTATCTGACTTTTAATGCACTGTTGATTTCATAAAGTTACTTAATTTTCCCAGTAAAGTTTTTCCCCACCAAACAACTTTTTTTTACATTTTTCTACCTATCTCACTTTATCTATCTTTCCAATAATTTCTCTATCTATTACATTTCCCTACTATTCCAAAAAAATTTCCTCAACCAAACGCCCCCTTAAGTATGAAAAGGCATTTGATATTCTCCAGAATTACAAATATTGTCCGTCATGTGAAGAATGGACAAGAGGAGATAAAATATGTGAGTTCCTAAAACCCTTTTACAAAACTACAAACATGATTTTAGGTTCATCTTATCCAACCTCTAACTTATACTTTGTACAAGATTGAAAGATTGAGTCCATACTAAACAAAAACTTGTATAGTGATGATTATACTTTAAGTGAAATGTCAATGAGGATGAAAGAGAAGTTTGACAAATATTGGAGGAAATATAGTATAGTTCTTGCTTTTGGAGCTATTCTTGACCCACATTTGAAGCTTATTTTCTTAGACTTTTGCTACGCAAAACTTGATCCTTTTACCTCTCAAAATAAGGTTAAAAATATAAGAGAAAAGTTTGAGAAGCTTATGTGAGCAATCTTAAAGGATCAAGTGCTTCTAATTCTCATTCTTCCATTAAATCCAATCTCTCACACAAGTTAAGTGGTGAAAGCAGTAGGCCTAAAAATAAAAATTATACATCAGCGTAAGTTCTTTCATGCTAATTTAATCATTTTTTCACTGTTGTTTCGTTTATATAATTGAGATATCAAATCTTGCAGGAGGTTAAAATGTTTGAGAATGAAAGTATGCTTGTTGCTGGTAAGAGTGAATTAAATCTTTATTTGGATGAACCAAAAGCTAAATTTGGTTATGGGGAGGATTTTGACGTGCTTAATTATTGGAAGCACAATTAGATTTCCCACACTCTCTATTATGGCCCGAGATGTGCTGAGTATTCCAAATACTACAGTGGCATTAGAATATGCTTTCAGTATCGGTGAGCGTGTTTTTATCAAATATAAAAATTTCACTCTTCCTAAAAATGTTTAAATGTTGATTTGCACCAGGAATTGGTTGCATGATTTTCTTGTGAATCATAATGGTAAGGCTTTGAGGTATTATGCTAAATATTTTAATATTGCTTGGTTATGTAGGGATTGGTTGTATAATTTAGTAGTTTTGTTTCAATTGATTTTGAGTTTTAAATAACATGATTCTAATACTAGTGATCATGAAACAACAACATCACAAGCCAATGTGCACCAAGAAGTTCAAATTGAAGATTAGTGAGGTATTTCTGTTAGTGGCTAGTTGAAATTTATAGTTTAGATCCATTGATTCTGTGTAGGTTGAGTCTAATTGATTTAATTATGATGATATTTTGTATTTAGATTGATTTTGTGCAGGATTGATTATGCGAAGTTGAGACCACTCTTGATGTATACTTGGCCTCCATTCTTGAGTATCTGACAACAGAAGTTCTTAAACTTTTTGACAGTAATGTCTGGAATTTACATTGATAGCAATGCTGGGGATTTACATTGATAGCAATCCCTCTATTCTTGAGTATTTTTACATTGACAGCAATGCTGAGAATGCATGTAATTATAATATTTTGTCGCCTTGATTCAGTTTGTAGGAAAGGATGCTAACTTTTTTCACTTAAGAACCACAATATTTGAAGAAGATTTTTGATAGTTGTACATAATGCTTGGTATTCTGAAGATTTAGTCATTTAATTTCTTTGTTACAATGTTGACATCTGATTGTAATTTGCTGCCCTAAATGGATCACACAAGTCATTTTATATAATATCAGTTTCCTCTACATTATTATAAAATCTATTTTCAGTAGCGTTCCAATAATTTATGAGAAAATGTTGTTACTTTTTTTTATGAGAAAATGTTGCTCCTTAATCTATTTTTAATGCAGGTAAGGACTTTTGAGACACATTGTGGATCCCTGTCTCAATATGGGATGAAACATATGAGGTCCTCTGCGAACATCTGCATAGAGGTTTCAGTGCATAATTCCTAACCTGCAAACTAGTAAACACCAAAGTATATTGTTGTTACATTATGTTCTATGATTGTAAATACATGTTGTAAGCTGGTCATTGTTTCTTCTCCAGCCTCTGTAAATACAATTTGGAACACTACTAGGATATATGGGTTTGTAATATATTTGGCTATGTAAATCAGTGATATTTATGTTTAACTTTGTGGAAACCTTGGAATGTATTACAATGGAGAATATATTAAATATTAGTTTTTTTTTTAACAAAAAAAAAGACGTATTAAATTTTTGGAAAGCCCACGAGCTAGGGTTTTTGGCCCATATTATTGTAGGCTTTTTGGCCCTAAACGACACAAGCTAGGGCTAAATGGGCCGGGCTGACTCGTTTTGACAGCTCTATTATTAATCTACAATCATATGCGACTCTTTCCTCCATAGGAAAATATTTTTGATACTTACGTAATACTAAAGATCTAATATATTGTCAGTCTTAACAAAAAAAAGACTTAATATATTATTTACCAAAATTGAAAAAATATAATGCAATTGATTTTACCTATTATATCCCTCTTTTTATGGCTAATGTCAACTAAGTCTCTCTCTCTTTTTAATTTAAGCAAAGGATTACCTACTCCTATAATATTGAAAATATGCTCTCCCCATAAACACCAACCTCACAAAATCCTATATTAATTAAGATCCACCTAGATGGAACAATATATAAAAGTGATTTCGGAGGCATGAAACTCTAATAATAGATAATGATTGTAGGGATCAGGTCTCAGCGACCAATTGTAGTGTTTACCATTGGGAGAGGGAAGTCCCCCGCCGTTCTACGTTGTGCTATGCCTCTCCCAAAGACGCGGCTGCCTAGTAGAAATGTGGAATATATGCATTGCGAGAACATTATTTTGTAACTCAAGCCTATGAAAAAAATTCTTCACCTAAAAAAACTAGTTTATTGAATAGGACGGCTTTATGAGTTAAATATTATATAACGAGTGTTTCAAACTTCTATGAAAGCTGACATCCGCAATGACCCATTCTGGTTATCCACTTGCAGTGGCTTTCACTTTGACCTTCTTAATATAGATAACTCTTTTTCGGATTGAGCACCCTCACATTGGCTTACTCTTAATAAAAGCACTAATTGGTATAATTTAAATAATCTATTGGGAATAATTTTTTATACTTATTGATACTCTTCATTAAATTATCTTAATTACTTAAAGAAGACAGGACAAAATATTTTTTGAAATGTAAAAATACTAAATATATGTACTGCTTATGTTTTTGTTTTTATTCCTTAACGTTGACTATATACATGACAGTGATGCTAACAATGCATACACAAAATTCTTTAGTGGAACGTTTGTTTGTTGGGGAGAAATTTTTTGAATACTGGAAAAATGTAATTACTAAGGAAGTGGTAGAAAAATGAGTTTGATAGGAAAGTTAAAAAAAGTTGTTTGGTAGGTCAAAATTTTACCGAGAATATTGACACAATTTTAGCATCAACTTTTTAATTTACCCTGCAAAATCACAATACCACCCACTGGGTGGGATTTTTCTTTGAGAATTTGGTTTAAGATTACACACAAAAAATTTCTCCATCAATACAATTTTCCCATCATTTTTTTTTAAGTGCTACCAAACATGATATTATTGAACATCCAAACTTTCCCATGCATCCTACAAAAATCTTCCAACCAAACACCACCTTAAATAATCTATGTAATACACGGATTATAAACTAGTTGGGCTAAGAATTACGTGTATTAACCACCCGTGCAAGGAAAGATGCAACTTAATAATTCTATTTCATACAGTGAATTAGGTTGTTTGTTATTATCCACTACTCACGCCAAACAATAATCTTGTCCCAAATATCACCCAAATGCACACAATGAAGAATCCATTTGACTCTAGGACGCGTTCAATTGATAGCAGTGTAATGTGAACGTCGCTTAGTTGTCTAATCCTCCCATTTCATCTTCTTCCCATTGTTTGATCACTGAGAATATTGTTGACCCAAAAAAATGCCTCTGACTACTCCTCTCTCGTTTCATAATACTAAATAACAAACAAAGCTTGCCCCGTAACATCCAGCGGGCCCCATTGGTTATGTTAATTGTAAGAGGAACCTTGTTTGTAGCCGGGTGGGTAACCATGTTTCGTGTAACAAGTATCTATGCTATGATTGGTTCTGCCACAGTGAGTGCAAATCTTGGCAGCATTTCCACGTCCTCTTCTCTTCCTCTTGTAAATTGACCACCTCCTCCTGCATATTGATGAGTAGTAACATTCAGCAAAGTCTTAGGCTCACTTTCAATTTCATTTTCAACATTGTCTGCATTCAATTGGCGTTCTTGCTGAATAATCAGAGAGAAAATTTGATTCATATACCCGACAAATGTTGCATAAGCATTATCTGGGATCTTGTCTGTGCATATCTTTCGTTGAGTCCTCTCAAAGAAATGGATTACATGATTCTTTTCTTTAGTTGCTTGTATTTGCACCAAAGCCCCACAGAAGCAATTGAGCGAAGGTTCGAGGCTATCAAGTTCGGTTCATAAGGTCTTTAGCTGAGTGAAATATTCTGATATTGATCCTGCCCTTTGCTGTAATCGAAAGATGTTGATATTTTTAATTTAACGATATTAGAAAATGATAAATAAAAGTAGGCAGAAAAAAAGGAAGTAAATAGAATAACATATCCCTGTTTATAAATATTAAATAACAACATTGCATAAAAAATAGGAAAAGAAAAACATGAAATTAAATAAATATTTGACACTATCGTAGAAACAGCATGCTTATTGCCTCTAACATTGCGTGGTAAAAGACAAATAAACTGCCACTCTTATAATAAGTTAAGTTTAAATTAAGCACTTAACTTCCCTTTATATGGTTAAAAAATAGTCAAAACAGAAATCAGATGCCGAGTAATGATAAAATAATAACAATAATTGCATCATTAGAAATAAAATCCAATGATTTTCTCCTATAAATCTAATATTGACTTTGACATGCATTCATGTACAAGAAAAAGGTTGGATCTAAACTCACATGGACCCCACTCCAAATATTCCCGGACTGTATCCCAACATCCTTGCAAACCACCCAATCACTCCCTACCTCCCCTGTAAGGGACTTACTCCACATGCAACCAACCTCTGCATCTCACTTTCACAATAGCATCAAAGTCAAACTACCCCTTCTTATTAATTAATGTCTGATGCCCTTTAACAACACCACCATAATCCAAACCAACTAAATTATAACCTCAACATTGCAAACACTTTCTTACCTTTGTTTCGGATGCCGAAGGTTCCCGAAGACAAGGATGGTTTCGACGATTGTTCTGTCGTGCCAATGAAATGTTCGTTTCGTCCACTGTTTGGTTTCCTCCTCCTCGTTGTTTTCGTTGCCGCCGTTACCGAACTTCAAAGCATTGTGCTTTTCCAGCTCCAACCTCCCACACCAGAGACCCTGCTAAAATACGCCGCCATCGACACCGTTGAAGAACAATGGAAACACGAAATCCAGCAGCTTTTGGATTCAAACCTCGGCAACCAGGCACGTGTCCCCGTAACGTTGCGTTCTCCGTTGTTCCAAAGATATTTGCCTGATTTTCAAAGGGCTCTGCGTGATTGGGCCTTAAAGAAGAGTTTTCAGTTTCAGCCCAATATTATGTCAGAGTTGACACGCTTAGTGAAATATCCCATTGAGTTGGTGGGTTCATATGAGAGGTACTCTTCGTGTGCTGTTGTTGGGAACAGTGGGATTTTGTTGAACAAAGATTATGGGAAGATGATTGATTCCCACGAGGTTGTTATTCGGTTGAACAATGCGAGGGTCGAAGGTTTTGAGAACAAGGTTGGGTCAAAAACAAACATTTCCTTTGTGAATAGTAACATATTGCACGCTTGTGCGAGAATCGTGGGGAAGGGTTGTTTGTGCCACTCTTATGGAGCTGACGTGGCAACGGTTATGTACATTTGTCAACCCGCACATTTCATGGATTACATTGTGTGCAATTCTTCCCTCAAAGCCCCTTTGTTGGTAACTGATCCACGGTTCGATGTGTTGTGTGCTCGGATTGTCAAGTACTATTCTTTGAAGCTGTTTTTTGAGGAAACAGGGAAGGTTTTGGAACAATGGGGCCCAGCCCATGATGAAGTTTATTTTCATTATTCTTCTGGTTTCCAAGCGGTGATGTTGGCTTTGGGAATATGTGAAAATGTTAGTATGTTAGGGTTTGGGAAATCAGCTTCTGCTAAACATCACTATCATACCAATCAGAGGGCTGAACTTGGTTTGCATGACTATGAGGCAGAATATGCATTTTACCGTGACCTTTTGGAAGGACATAAGCCAATACCATTTATTTCGGACAATATCAAGATTCCTCCTCTTGTCATGTATCAATGACAATTTTGCTGACGATTGCGTGATGGAATAGTAAAAAAAAAAAAAAAAGAATAAACACCCTTTTTGGTCCCTGGTAATATCTACGAAATCCTTTTTAGTCCCTGACAATAGAAAAGGACCAAATTAATCCCTAAAATTATGAAAAAAGGGCCACATTAGTCCTTATGTCAACTCTTTCATCACTAACGTAGCCCTTTTTACATACTGTTAGGGACCAATTTGGTCCTTTTTTATTGCTAGGGACTAAAAAGGATTTCGTAAATATTGTCAGGGACCAAAAAAGGGTGTTTACTCAAAAAATAAAAAAATTCATATCACATATCACATCTGAATTGTTCTCTTCTTGTTTTAATTGTTAAATGCACATATACTGGAAACCAATACTGATTCATGATTCACTTTTTGTATTCTCAACCTGAGTAGGCATCAGGCAACAACTGAACGTGTAAATTTTACTCATATCAACACACTCTTTGAACCTTTAATGATCAAATTAAACATGCCATCGAAAAGTCTTTGGAGAATATTGAATAAGGTTTATCAGTTTATGGATTCTCTTATGTTTCATTTAACATAAATAAACTTGTGATAAGAGAACACATTAGAATAGAGAGTAAATAAGAAGACCCATTATCAGTTATATGCACAGGATAAACATAAACATAATAATCTGACCATTTTATCCATGACTTATAGTGAAAGGAGGGTCTTTTAAGTGCTTGCCACGTCCTTTCATATGTTGCCTTATATATCCTAACTTTTAGCCCAATAACATTTAAATATGCTACTAATTCAGATATGTCATAAATTTATATATATATATTATTCATATATTTTCATATTTTTATTTTATAGTATTTGACCAATAACTTCTGATTAAACGAGTATTCATTGATGAGCACTCCTCTAACACGTCAATGACCAGACGAGCTTTAAGTAAGACTATTGAGAACCGAAGAGTATGTTAGATGAAGGTTCATTAAGAGTTAAGGTTCATTAAGAGTCATAGAGGAGTGTTTTAAAACTCGGATCGATCATCGAATCGGTAGAGGTACTGGGTCACTGGTTCAACCGGGTTGAACCGGATTTACTCTTCACATATTAAAAATATGAAAATATTACTTTTATTAATAAAAATTTATATAAGAAAACTATCAATGACCTTCCAAAAAAAAATTAATTTTCAATGATAGCAAATATTATATACTTCTAAGCTTCTAACTCTAGACCATATCCTAATATTGGATTAAAATTGCAATATAAGTTAAAGCACCTTTTGTGCTTGACATGATACGGATAAATTAAATTATGATAACAAATAGTATGCATGAAATATACACTAAGAAAAAAAGTGTCACCGTTATCATGATAACAAATAGTATGCATGAAATATACACTAAAAAAAAAGTGTCCACCGTAGAGATGAGATCATGAGACCATCAGTGTTTATCATCACTTAACTTCATGAGATTATTATAAGACGCAACTAAATTACATAAACGAACTGCACTAATCTAAAATACTTTATTATTTTCACCTTACTTTTAATCATATTCATCATAAAATATTTTATATGAATATGATTTAATTCAAGAGTTCTTATCAACAAAAAAAAATTTACCAAAAAAAAAAAAAAGAATAACCGGTCTAACCCGGGTCACTGGGTCATCGGGTTTCGACTGGGTCAACCGGTCCAATCCAAATTGACTGCAGAAGCGATCCAACTACCCGCTCGGACTGGAGAATCCACCGGGTCACCGAGTCCCGGGTCGACCCGGCCGGTCCGAGCCGAGTTTTAAAACTGTTATAGACTACTTTGACGTAAAAAAGCCCATAAATCCAGCCCATGAACGCCTCTATTGATTCCGCTTATACTTGGGTAAAAAAGACGTTAATCTTTTGTCCTTTAACTCGGATGTGATGAAAAGAGCGCAGAACAGCAAAGTAAATAATGTATCTTTAAATACCAAAAAAATAAAAATAAAAATAATGTATCTTTACATGTTAAATTAGAATTTTTTTTTAAGAATAGTTTAATTTTTAACTTTATTTTTCTTTAAATCAAGTCAAGCACGCAGCTAAACTTCGATTTTCCAACGTATGAATAATAGGTGTGCGGTGTAGGGATTTGTCTAGGTAATAAAATTTAAAAGCAAACGCTAGCTGATGTGTTTCTTAGCTTTTTTTAGTACATGTAATAAAAATATTTCACTTTGAACTTCTTGAGCATTCATACATTAAATTACTTAAATAAATAACACATGTGTGCACATGTATATTAGAGAAATATAAAAAATTATTTTCATCCATCACCTTAAAATTTTAGGTGAGATAGTTGTTTATCACGGTGCTAAAGTCTCCGTGAATATAAAATGATGAGTTCAATCACCATCGTCCTTACTTTCTACTAGAATTAAGTTAGCATAAGATAAAAAAAGAAAAAGAAAACTTGTACAATATCGATCCACATAGAAGCTCAAAGAGCTTTTATATGTGAAGTTTGTGTTAGAGAAATATAAAAATTATGGATACGCTTTCATTTATCAACTTGAGTTGTTGGGTTGAATTGATTACTTTATATAACATTAAAGCCTATGTTACAATATTACGAAATCAAACCTCATGGCCCCATATTTAATATTTTTATATTCGGAAAACAATTTCTCCTTTATCAGAAGAATTGTTTTCTCATGTTATTGAGAGATCATTTTAGGTGTAATATATTTTTTATTTATCACGGGATCCATCTGAATTAGGTATGTGAAATTTTTTTTCTAACCTCATGTTAAACGAGAGATGCAAAGCTCTTTTATATTATAACTTTCCAAGAAGGATCAAATTCTAAACATGATCTTGATATTGGGTTTATTAGGGACAAGATTGGATGGGATCAGGACCCTATTTGCATCACGGGATATTGGTGCCATATATGACCGTATTTTGGTTAACCTAGCTGGCTAGCTAACAAGAGTGACTTGAGAGAGAGGCGCTCACAGGGACTGGCACTTTTAAATATGAAAGGATGCTTCTAGTTTAGCCAAATTAGTGCAGTTAAAAGATGGTGGTAGTGATCTTTCTACCCCTAACGTTTTACCCGACAAAGCATGGTGGAGGTCCCTTATCTTCAAGAATCAAATACAACCTCCCATTTTTTCTACTACTTTTTTTCTTTGGTCAAGCCTACCTCAAAAGAATCCACATCCTAAACCCTTTTATTTTACTCTTCTTTTCTCTCTCTTTCCTCACGTGTATTAATGATCACCGCGTCTTCTTTAAGAAAAGGAGGTCCTTGTAACACAAGATCTCCTTTTCAAACACAGTTGCGTAATTAATCAACCATTTTGAGTGCCTTTCTATGAAGATCACCTAGATATGCGACTAAAAGTGTCATGCTAACCAGTTCTATCAATGACCTGACAATATATGGGAGTAGGTATGAGAAAAAAGAAGAAGGAAAGAGATTATATCTCAGCACCACTTTCACATTTAGCGAGCTTGCTGCTGAACCAACATGTTTCAATCAATTACTCATCTCTTTGATATAGACAAAGTCCATCCCAATAATTCGATGTCCCTCTTAAATTTTTAAGTTTTTCAGTGTTTTTTTTTTTTACTTTAGAATTGTTTATTGGGAAATTAAAGGAAGGATAGATTATAGATATATGCACTTTTGATTGTTTCGTGAGTGGCCAATTAGTAATCATATTCTTAAGAGTAGAAAGCATTGTGAAAATCTTCTAGGACCTGTTTGGAACACCTGATAAAAAAGATAGGATATGATAACTTGTCATATCCTACTTTTATCTCTTGTTTGGTGGGTCAATAGGATATGATTAGCTTATCCTATTATCTCATTTTATCATATCCAATATAAGATTTCTTATCCTATGGGGGGAGCTGGGTTAGGATTCAATAGGATAAGATACCAATATTGGATATCCAATATATCCTCACGCTAACCAATATATCCCACGATATCCAATATATTTGTATTTATTGCATTATATTTTGTTTTTTCTTTCTCCTTTCTCCTTCTACATAATTTTATCAGATTTCTAATCAGATGCTCATCAAACAAAGAAAATGATATAGGCTTATCAGCCTCATATCATATCCTACCCTTATCAGCCCCATATCATATATCCTACCCTTATCCTATCCTGTTCACCAAACGAGCCCTTACATTTTTGGACGAAATTACCTTTTGCTTGATAAATAATTAGGGAAAAGTGTGTATCATTTTAAAGAATGTAAAGTTATGTCATTTTAAGTGAGAGTAAGAGATAGATAAAGGAGGAAAGAGAGTGGACAAAAAAATATAAAGGTGTAGGTCCCACCTCTTTGTGAGAGTGAAAGGATATAAGTTGTGTCATTTAAAAGAACAAACACTTTTCCCAAATAATTATAAATGATTCGTTGTAACATCTTTTCCAATTCGTGAAATCGACTTGGTTAATAGGAAGGGGACATTCAATAAACAACTGAAACCAAACCATTACTGGAATAAAATAACAAGAATAAAACTCTTTGTACTTATATATAACATAAACGCCGCATGTAGTACACATTTTGCATACATCTTTATGGTAACATTCAATAAACATTTAAGTGTTAAAAAGATTTTAAAACAACTGTACTGAAGTCCTCAAATTAATGAGGACTAGCGTTTAGTAACGAAGCGGATAAATTTTCTCTTCTGTTGCTATGAGAAGAAAATTCACATGCTTCATCACTTAAACCATCTTATTTTTTATTTTTTATTTGGTACAAACCATCTTATTAATTAACCACAAAGCAAACTCGTCTATATCTCTTTCCCTGCTAGCTTATCACCACCCTGCAAGTGCTCGGTAGCAAACCGCTCTCTATTTTAATGCCTCAGCAATTGTTGAGAATTTTTTGTTACTGAGCACAAGCGCAGTGACCAAGCTTTGCTACGGTTACTACTACTTTATAGTAAAGGAAAGCAACAAACATGTTAGATCATGATTATGTATGAGCAACTTCATCTTCATCAGACCCGGTAATGGATTCTTTCTCATCCTCGAAGGCTTCAATAGAAGGATGTGGGGAGTGACCTTTTCCAAAGGATCTAATATGATCTTTAAGAGATCTTTTGTGCTTAAAATCTGAACCACAAGTGCAATACCACAACTTACCACAGTTCTTCTCATGAGTCCTCCAATCCCCTTTAACTGCAAATGCTTTCCCACATTTTCTGCACATAAATGGTTTTGCCCCATGCTTTCTTTTGTAGTGGGTTTGTAGCGTTCTGAAGTCCTTCAAGGGCTTTCCTCTTGGATGATTGATGTTGTTCTTGCAACCCTGTGCACAACAATAACATGGTAGCCTTAGCATTGCAGCTGGTTGTGTTCCTCTAAGTGAGTCTGGTCCTTTTCTAAATTCGGACCCATGTCCCCACATATGCATCTGCAAACGGTAAAAGTTCATTTTAGTTTGTGAGTATATAATATAAAATTATTAGTGTGATAAATAAATATAACATAAAATTATTAACATATCATTTACCTAACTGATTAAGTTTTGGGTTGAATTAGTTTTTACATAATTTTAGAGCCTTCATGGCCAGTTGATCTCGAGTTCGGTCCTCATAGTTTTCTCTATTGATAAATAATAAAATATTATGAAATTTCTTAATATAGGTAGTTGGACTTGTGTATTGTTTATTGTTCAAGTCCAATGAGTTCTAATGTGAAGGATATGTTAAATAAATATAATATGAAATTATTAATGTAACCTTTACCAAAGAGTTTAAGCTTTTGGGTTGAATTGATTGTTTACACGTGTATTACTTGCTTCAAATTAGGCCATTAAAATTAATCCTGAAGCCTGCTTATATGACCTACCAATGTTGGCCTTTATTTGACTTACGATTAGTTCTTATTCTGTTCGTATTCTGAGGTCTTAAACCCGAAAGGACAAATACATGGAAAGGAAGTAAAAGCATGAACATATGGAATTACAATTCCCTTTGAAGGAAAAGGATAAAAGCATGAAGATATGGGATAAAAGGAGCCTTTTACTAAAAGTTGAAGGGATGCTATGCGGGGCATCAAGCCTTCTGTCTCGAATTTCATAGAGTGAAAAAGAAAGCAAAAGAAAAAGACGGTCATCAAAGAATCATGTTTATATAGTCATTAAAGTTCATTTAAATATAATTGTTGTTTTCTTGATGATTATCTTCGCCCTCATCATCATTATGTAAAACGGATCTTAATGTTCCCTTGGATAAAGAGCAGGGAATTCAATTCTGTGTAGAGATAATCACTAGCTAATACAAATTCGTCATCCGTTACAAAAGATACAGAGGGTTAAATTACCGGGGAATGAATCATCTCTCATATTAAAATTTTACATGAGAGGTATGCCAAATTTTTGTGTGTCTCTTTATTCATTAATAATAATTGGACTTCACACATTTAATGCATGTGAAGAGAGATATAGACACAAAAATTTCATGTAATTGGATCATATGAATTTTTAACATGAAATATTTACTTCCAAATTATCAAATTAAAAAGATTATATTAAACTAGCAAAGGAGGAGTTAGGATCACATGAAGACGGCGCTGAGCCGCTGAATGATTCATAATGAGTATGTGTTATTAACAAAAATAAAATAAAAAATTGAAATAAAGTGATAGCATTTGAAAAAGGAAAAACATATTCATGGTACTCTCACGTACCAATTATGAACAAAAGTATAGCATGGTATAGTTGGTGGATTATATGATAGAACTCGTTGATCATAAAACAATGATATAGCAGATTTGTCATGAAAACCTAGCCCCCTGGATGTCTAATGATGTGATTGTGAAGAAAATTGATATCTACAGTACTGAGATGGTAATTACCCCATAACCATATATAATTTTATTTTCAATTGCTTTTAAATCTCAAATTTTACAACGTTTATATATATATATATATATATATATATATATATATATATATATATATATATATAGGAGCTAGCTACTTGTAAAAATTAACACAAACTAAGAGCCTATTTGATTGTATTTTGTTTCTTTACTTTTTCTTAAAATTATTTTGTAAAATAGTTAATGAAACAAGTATTTTTTGTATTTTTTTTTTTTGAAAGTTAAAAGTCAGAACACAAAACAAAAACAACTAAGATATAAGACTTGTTTGAAATCTGTTTTCAAAAATACTTTTTGATTTTCAGAATAAAAACAAAAAAACATATATTTGATAATATCTGTTTTGTAATAATAATTTTAAAAACTACAACTGTTTATTAGTTTTTAGAATTAAATTATGAGATTAGGATATTCTTATTATCAATTTTTTTTCTACTACTCTAATCACCTTTGGATTAGAGGAAAAATTGATTGAAGAGAGAAAAAAGAAAGACAACTTTTGAATTCAATGACGATTAGAGTAGCAGTATAGTAGTAGTAGAAAAAATTAGCAGTAAGAATATTCTACCTCTTAAATCATAACCCATATTCTCTAAATTCGATTCTAAAAATTAAAAAATAGTTATAATTTTTAAAATTATTTTTACAAAATGATCATTTTCAAACAGGCTTTTTTGTTTTTTGTTTTAATCATATAAAAAACTGTTTTTGAAAAGCATTTAATTTCCAACAGAGTGTGGTGATCGATTCTATTTTGTTAATGGTAGTGTTTAGGGATGCAATTGAAGTATAAGATATTGGATAGGGTATGTGTATAATATGAAAAGCATGCGTGATTTTCATTTCAAACAATGAAATGCTTAATTAGTTCTCAGTTGCCACTACTCTTTCCTTTTCCTTTTCCTTTGATAGATAGATCCTAGCTTAATTCTTAGTTAAATATATGTTGTCATTATAAACAAGTTAGTTTATGAGAAAATAGTTTAATAGAAAATCTAAAATTTGTTTTCCATGTGAGAAGTTGAGAATCAACTAACCTGCATATTGTTATATCTATTGAAGGTCTTGCTGCATATGGAGCAAGCAAACTGCATCGGTCCAACAAGGATCTGTGCAGGAGTTGGTATCCAAAACCTTCGCTCCTTGTTAAAAGAACAGCCATGGAAGGTTTTCTTCAAGGGTTCTTCTTCTTCTTCCTTAACATGTAAAACATTCTTCTGATCATCATCAGTTTCAGGACTTTCTGTAGTGTTAGGCAATCCAATGTGCAAAGCCACAGTCACCTTTTCCACCTTTTCTTCTTTTACTTCAAAACCTTCCTTTTGCACTTCATGGTCTTCCTCAGAGGGCTTTCCAGGGGTGAATCCATTTAAAATGGGAAAAAACTGGATAGTTTCATGCTGAGTTAAGGAAGAAGAAGGAGATGATGATAGTGAACTAGTTAGAGAGGAAGATGGTTTGAGCCATTCGATGAAAGTAGGGGTTTGAAGGTATAGATTTTTGTCTTCTACATTGTAATCCCTCAAACCCATCTTTAGATAGAGTCCCTGGTTTTGTAAAATTCTCTCCTAAAAAAGGACTATATATAATATATTTACTTTATGAGAGAAAGCCTGCACTTATATGGTTGATTAATGAAAGGCTTTCTTGTCTCTATGGAGCTTTTATTTTCCTTTTTTTTTTTTTACCCTTGCTTTTTCTCTTTTTCCTCTGTTTGCCTTTGTTTCTTTTTGGTGAGAGAAAAAGGGAGAGTAATTGGTGGGGATAGAAAATGACATGCAAAACAGGAATCACCAATTTAATGGAAAAGAATCCTAGAATAGTATCAACTCTGATCTGAAATACTACTACTTGGTAATTGGTACAATGTGAAGCGTATGAGTTGATCCTTTTTTCATTAACGTATAATGGAATTTGACCCACATGAACACATTTTCTCACACATTGACCTTAAGCAAGTGATCTCAAATAAGAGGATGAAAGCACAAACGCGTTTGGTCAATACCTAAACGGAGAAAAATATTATAAATGACGAACAAAAAGTAACAAGGACCTAGACAGAATGTTATCTAGTGTTTTATAATATATGGGCCATGTTGGTTAACTTCCATAAATCAATAATTAAAGGGAAGAAGTGACGCTTAATTGTTGGTATTGAGGATGGCTGCTGCAAGTTATGTACATTAATTATTGCAATACAAATTAATATCTATATATAAGGATAATATTTCGTATCAGTTTTTCATTATATTTGCCTCTTCATTTTTAATTGTTACTCACTCAACACCATTTTTTTTTCCATCAAAACTCAAATTCAAGACATCTGGTCAAAGAGAATAAGTTCTTACCGTTGAATCAATAATTGTTGGTTAATTTCAATAAACTTTCTTAGGCAAACCCATTTCAAGCCTTAAAAATAGGCAATGTAAACAGATCTTTCTTAGACAAATGCTATAGCTATTAAGAAACGCATAAAAGTGAGGCCATGCCACTGGCTGCCAAATTCTGCCGTATTGGGTGTTTTGTAGCTAAGCAGAATTGATCAATGATGAGGCTTGTGGATCTTAATTGTTATCACCGACAATATATTTTCGGCAGATCTTTCTTAGACAAATACTATCACATATTCACATGCATGCGTAGCTAGTTTTTTTTTTTTTTTTTAATATTCCATCAGTTTATCGCTTCGCGACTAGTTCAATTCAGGGCAGAATTAAAATTTTAAATCCTTTTCAATTAAAGGTGATATTGAAAAGGATCGAGCAATACATGCTCTCACCCCCACCTGCTCAATTCCCATGTATCAACTAAACTACTACCATTTGTTTACATGCTTAGCTAGTTCTTTTTATTTGTGATGGATGGACGCTGTCTATATATCATATTCTATCAATATCTATCACCATTCACCACCTACTGTTTTCTCTCTCTCTCTCTCTCTCTCTCTCTCTCTCTCTATATATATATATATATATATATATATATATATATATATTACTTTTCTCCTTTTCAATTGTGCGCATAGTCCGAAAAATTAAGGTCCAAGTCTATCTTGAAGTACTTACACGTAAAAAGTATAGTTTTTACATAATTAGCGAATTAAGTATACTTGGAAAATCTATGTAGTATCGTAGCTAGGTGGTTAATTCATTGGGTTAATTAATTAATTAGTTTGTGCCATTACGATCACCTCTTTTTTAATTTTTAATTAATTTAAATCATTCACTGAATAATCCTTAATATTAGGATAATCACCTATAAAGATTAATTCGCATCAATCAAAATCTCTCCCGTTTGTCTTCTATATATATAAGCTGTATGTTCTTTGTCCAATGAACGATGATATCAATCAATCAAAATTAAGTTATCATTTTTAGAGCTTATTATATTCCCTTTTTTTCTTAAGAAATGTAACTTTACTGTTATTGAACACAGCTTTCTTTAATTTTTTTTAAAAAGATTCTAAAATTAGAAAAAATTTAAATTTTTTTGTTAGTTTTTTTTTAAAGAAAAAAAAAAACAAATCTCAACTGTTTGTATCCAAAAAACAATAATTATAATTTTTTATTTTTACATTAAAATCCTTCTGTCCTAGTTTCAAAATTTTAAGTCCTATATATAAAATTAGAGTACACAGTATTGAAATACACTGTTCCTTAAGAGTAACACATGTTAAATTTTCTACTTTTAAATTTCAAATCGAAATTCTTTTGAATCAATTATGTATATTTTATAATTTTAATTTTTCCAATTTCAATTATATTTTTTATATTTTATCTTAATAAATCATATATACATTTTTTTATAATTTTAATTATTTTTTTATTTATACTCTTAAATTTTATCTAAATTTGAAGTATTTTTGCAATGCATAAAATATGTGTCCTTTGCTCAAGATCAATCGCCTGGTGCTATCTTTATTAGTTGACAATAGGGGTGTCAAAATGGATTGACACGATACGAATTCAACACGACACGAATTCGACACGATACGAATACATCAACACTAACACGACACAAATTTTTATTCGTGTCAAAATCTTCAACACTGACACGACACGAATTTTTTACGAGTTGACACGACACGATACGAATAACATGCAAAATAAGGGTCAAAACGGTAATTGACAAAAAAATTTAAAAAAATGGATCGAAATTAAAAAAATTTAAAAAAATAATAATAAAAAATAAAAAATAAAATAATTTTAAAAAAATACGGGTCGACACGAACACGAATACATCAACACGAACACGACACGAATTTTTTACGTGTCATTTTTCTCAACACGAACACGACACGAATTTTTTTGCGGGTTAACCCGAACACGAATTTTCGTGTCGTGTCGCGGGTCGACCCGCGTGTCAAAACCTATATTGACACCCCTTGACAATGCTACTGCTAGCTACTAATTAACGACCAGAAATCAATTGGTGGTTATATATAATTGTCCTGTGCAAAGTTAATGTCGAGGACTTTTAGACATTTTGACAATTGAAAGGTAGTGTGCTATTTGCGCGGGCACACACACACAGAGACTTAGGCATAAGCATCGAGCAAATATTCAGTGGATACGGCTCATGTGAGCGGGGTAGAGAGAAATGAAATGAGAGAGAAGAGAGAAAAAAGACTATGCAATTAATTTTCATAGACATGATAATGGATTATCTTGAAGACCCCTTTTTTTTGGCTATATGTCCCAGATATACTCTCCCGTGACAGTACTTTTTCAATCATTTGTCACCTTTCTACATTTATTTTATTTTATTTGGAATAGAAAATTATTTAAAAGAGGCAAAATTACATTGTCTATTTTTCTTTGAAGTTACAATTATTTATAGAGAAATGATCCGTTTACAAATATTTTTTACAAATTACACTAAGTATAATCGGTCATACACTCTTGATTGAAGTGTAACAGGTCATACTTAGTGTAGTTTGTAAGAGTTTGTAAACAAAAAGTTTGTAAGTATAACCTTCTCCTTATTTATATGATAAAATATAATAGAAATAATATTCATAACTAAATGATTAATTCTATAAGTTTTGAAGGGGACAATAACTAATTATTAATAAAAAATCAGAAATAATAAAGGTTTGTATAAATTTGAAAGAAGGGGATTGTCTTCCTTAGCCCCTCCCTTGTTTTACCATTTAGAGGGAAGACAAGCTCATGTAAAGAATGATATATTAAATGACTTCTTGGGTTAATGTTTTGTTTGATGAGAAAAGTCTATTGTGGCTCATAAAAGATGTTTAAAAATTTAATTTGATTAAGATTATTAAATCAATTTAGTTTTTTAAACAATATTTATTTACATAAATCAAAATAAAATTTATTTACTATTGGGATTATATTAATGTCACGTTAAAAAAAAATTTATTATTTGATAATTATTTTGATAATATGAATATTTTAAATATTAAGTTAATATTATTATACTTTTTTACAAAAATTTCCTAATATATTAATCTTCAAATGATGCAATTTCTATTTTATTTATTTTAAAAAATTAAAATTATATTAGTTTATGCATGTCAAGTCAGTTATATAAATTCTTATTTTTATTATTTGAAATATGTGACTATTTGGAATATGTGACTTCTGTTTACGCAATCTTCTGTGCAAGGAGAATTTCCAACCAAAATACACTAGTTAATAGATTAGTCGTACTATAAAGTATAAAGACCTATTAGATAAGTCATTTAAAAAATGTAATCATTCTCTCTGCCTTATTCATTCATTTTAATGGTGAAACAGTACTCCAAATGTGATAATCTCATTCTTCTTTTCTTCATTTGACTTGGCCTGACTTTTTTTTTTTGTTGGTGGGGGAGGGTCATACTTTATATTCATATACATGAATCTAGGTCTTTGTTTGGCCGAAATTATTGAATTCTAAATACTTGAATCGTGTGTGTATATATATTTCC
Source organism: Gastrolobium bilobum (assembly GCF_033153095.1). Taxonomy (NCBI): domain Eukaryota; kingdom Viridiplantae; phylum Streptophyta; class Magnoliopsida; order Fabales; family Fabaceae; genus Gastrolobium; species Gastrolobium bilobum. Next base: position 804,009 of record NW_026899537.1, read on the forward strand.
AGTGATCCAAGAATGAAGCTTCCCTAAAGGAAGCATTTGTCATTTCTTGTTGAATTCCTCCTGATAGTGTATAAAGAGTAAGCGTTCTTGGTTGATTAAAAAAAAAAAAGTTGTCCGCAATTGAAGGATTGGGTCTTGGTGGAGCTGATAGAGGGGGATCGAAGAGACAATTTGATTAGTGTGTGTTAAAAACAAGTTTGAACGATTAAGGGGTCGCATATATAATGATGATGATTAAAATTCAATATAGGTGTGTTCTAGCTTCTTCCCGTCATGATTAAGTTCATGATATATTTTCAATCAAATCCAGAAAGGATTACACAAATTCGTGGAATTAAAACCAGTTTAGTTTTGGATTGGCTAATTAAATCTAACCCCAAAAGTCTTGCCATAATTGCATCCCGATGTTGAATCTGTGAGTCATCATTTCCACATAGTGTTTTCCTTTTTTCTCTTCTATATCCTGGGTTGGAGGAAAGACATTGGAGTCTTTCCCCACAGTTCGTAAGGTTATAAGATATTCTTTTAAAAAAGATATGATATTACATGGTAAAATCATTTCTGCAGCCGCTTTGATTGTTTTCATCCTTTGTATGGTTATAATTCTCCGTATTTAATATTTTCATCTTTTTTATGGTTATGATTTCCCGCATTTAATGTTTTCAAGCATATATATGGCAAGTATTTGATTGCTGCACCACGTACAACAACTGCAGAAATGTAAATCTTATATTATATATATGGGGCAGGATATTCTTACACCGCTGTAAGAGTTAGAAGTCTTACACTCAATCTTGACCATTGATTCATTTGTATCCAATGACTCACATTACTAAAAAAGTAGAGCCCTTAGATATAAGTGGGATCAACGAACAAGATTGAGAGTGTAACTTACACTGATGTAAAATAATTTTCTAATGCCGCTTTACGTACAACAATGACAAGTGTATGGTTATGATTTTCTACATTTAATGCTTTCACTTATATATACGACAAGTATTTGACTGTTGCACGTACAACAAAGTTGTAGCCTGCAGAAATGTAAACCCTAATATATATATATATATAGGGCTTATAATTTCTCAAATTTCTCAAACTGCTTGAGATAATGTTATCTCCGGCTACTAAATCATAATCATACAAAGATGGATCAATGATGATAAATGAAGAGAGAGAAAAAGGGAATCATAATCATTCAAAGGTGAATCAATTAATATAAAGAAATAAATAAATAAAACGACGTAGTTTTGGAGTGATCAGAGATAAACTAATCTCAAGCTGCTTGAGTTTTTCTCATATATATATATATATATATATATATATATATATATATATTACACACACACACACACACACACACACATATATATATAAATATATATGGGTCAGGATCATTTTACACCAGTGTAAGTTACACTCTTAATCTTGTCCTTTGATCTCACTTATATCCAAGAGGGTTCAATTTTTTTAATAATGTGAGCCATTGGATACAAGTGGATCAATGGTCAAGATTGAGTGTAAGACTTCTAACTCTTACACTGGTGTAAGAATATCCTACCCCTATATATATATATACACACACACACACACACACACACACACACACACACACACACACACACACACACACACACACACACATATATCATTTTTCAAGCTGCTTGAGATAATTTTATCTCCGGCTAGTAAATCGTAACCGTACAAAGATAGATCAATGGTGATAAAGGAAGAGAGAGAAAAAGGGAATCATAACCATTCAAAGGTGAATCAATTAATATAAAGAAATAAATAAATAAAACGACGTAGTTTTGGGGTATCCAGAGATAAATTTATCTCAAGCTGCTTGAGAAATATTTTTCCCATTTATATATATATTTATATATATGTGTGTACATAGATATATATACACACACACACACATATATGTATATATATATATATAGAAAAATATTTCTCAATCTGCTTGAGATATATTTACTTCCGGTCATGCCAAAACTACATCGTTTTGATTAATTATTTCCTTATATTAATTGATTCACTTTTGAATGGTTATGATTCTCATCGTTTTGATTAATTATTTTTTTTTATTAATTGATTCACTTTTGAATGGTTATGATTCTCTTTTTCTCTCTCTTTCTTTATTACTGTTGATCCATCTTTGTACCATTATAATTTAGTAGCCAGAAATAAAGTTAACTCAAACAGCTTGAGAAATTATAAGCCCATATATATATATATATATATATATATATATATATATATATATATATATATGTATGAGGAAGGTTATACTTACAACCTATTTTCGTTTACAACCTCTTACAACCATATCTTAACCGTTGATTTCCGCCAATCAACGGTTAAGATATTCGCAAATTAAATTTATTAAATAATTATTAATTCACAATAAATGATAACTATTGATTGGCGTAAATCAACGGTTAAGATATGGTTGTAAGAAGTTGTAAATAAAAATAGGTTGTAAGTATAACCTTATATATATATATATATATATATATATATATATATATATATATATATATATATATATATAGAGAGAGAGAGAGAGAGAGAGAGAGAGAGAGAGATAGAGAGAAGGGGGGGGGGGGGGGGAGGGTATTCATATTATCTCATTTTTTTCACTATCATATACTATAGTTATGTATTTCGGAGAGTACATTGTTAATAAACTTGTCGGCTGACATATAGAGAGAAAACATACTTTAATATTATAACTATATATTCTCCGGAGCATATAATTATAATGAATGGTAGTGAAAAATTGAAGTAGTATGAATATTCCCTCATATATTTATCCTAGCTAAGCTCAATCAAATAAATATTCCTATGTTTTAACCCAATTGCGACCTGTAACATTTTCATGTTTAGCATTATTAAGATTTCTAAAATTATGGGTGAAAATTCAAATGTTGGAATTTAACATCACAATTCACAACCTTACATCAGGGTGGTAGGTCAGGGGAAATAAATTAATTAAGTTGTGCCATTATTGCACATTCCCATATTACAATGCAGAAAGTCGAGCATAGTCATTTAGTTACCGATCATCTTGGTCAAGGTAGAAGTTTCTCTACAATAATATTAGTGGCTACCCAATTGACCTTGACCTTCTCTTCTCATAACATTCGCAGTTTTGGTTTGAATAATTTTCAGTGGAGGAGACCCAAAGCGATAGAACTAAATGGGTTTACTTGGGTCTTGGTGTTTAGGCCTCCATTGGGACTCCAATGAACGCGGTTTCCACATTCCAGTCTTTTTCCAAACAAGGCCCAATACTTCCAATTTTTCATCATTACTAAGAACCTATCAAACAAAAGCAACTTGGTGGAAAATAAAAAAACAAAAATGATTTCAACTTCAAATAGTATGAAAAAGTGTTTTAAATATCAATCCGACCAGATGTCTTTGACCCGTGAAACCTTCACTCAATCTTCAATTGCAAGGATTTAAATTTATTGTATTTTTTATTTTTTTTATATGTTTTCTAATTAAATCAGTTTTAAAAAATAGTGTGAAATAGGAAAGTCTTATATATGAAACTTTGCTTAACTTTTTTTTTTTACACGTAAAAATTTAATTCATCCCATTTTTTTTTGGATTTAATATTGGTCCTAAGTGAATGGCTGTACTTAAAATGTTTTGGAACAATCTAATCACGTGAGTTTTATATTAATCATGTGAGATTTTTTTTCTTGGTAATTAATCATGTGAGTTTTATATTAGTAGACAACGGTAATTCGCCGATTAGAGATAAACATTCTAATGTTAAAATTAATTTTAAGGAAAAGAAAAAAGAAAGAAGAAAATAGTGTAGACATAAAAATGAACATGTCTATTCTACCAAAATAAAAATAAAAATGAACATGTCTAAAGTAAAATCTTTAAGATAGTTATGTAAGCTAGAGATGAGGTATTCAATAGACAAATATGATGGGTTTGATTCATGTTAATAGGCTTAGACCTAATAAAAAGATACGATTCAACTCTTTTCTCCCCCTCGTTTTAATTATAGATATACCTGAAGAAAATCCACAATTTTACGTGATTGAACCTCTTTTAAATGATTTGTTTTATATATAGTTTGAGATTAATGTTTTTCACATTGTAGGAGATAATTTTATCTCCTATATACACATAAAAGTGTGTGTGCCCCATGTGAAGAGAAGAGAAAAAAAAATGAGCTTCACATGCTTTTATGTGAGGGTATGAGATAAAATTATCTCCTACAAATGATAAACATTAATCTCATATTTTTTTTTGGGAAAAATATTTCTGCAGTTACTGCAGGTTATTTATCTTCATTTATTCCCAAAACGACGTCGTTTTGGTATTGAAATCTTAAAAAATTATAAATATAAAGACTATTATAACTCTAAAATAAATTAAAATTACAAAAATACCATGATTTCTGCCCCAAAACGACGTTGTATTGGGCTTACTGCAGATAACTTATCTGCAGTAACTGCAGAAAAAGCGAACCCATTTTTTTTATATATATATTTGGGCCATGAACCTCACCATTCCTCCAGACCCATAGCTGCCATATAGTTGTAATGAACACATCCTTCCACTCCAAAACCTGATTATGCTTCCAACCTCCTAGCAGATTCTTCCTAATCCACTCATTTACATCTAGGGAGAAGAATTCAGTGCTCGAAGCACCTACCAGCCATGTTTCCCAAATTGCTTTAGCGTTCCTGCACTCCCTCAAAACATGAATGGTGTCCTCGATCACTAATCCACACACATGGCAATATGGCATCCCCTCATTTAGCAGTGAATTCTTTGGTCAGTATTCTTCCTTGCAAGACAAACCAGATAAAACATCGGAGTCTAAAAGAACCTTTCCATTTCCAAATGACTTTCCATATTGGGTCACTCATCAATCTATCAAAACCTATAATAACCCTAATTATATGACTTTTAAATTAGAGAGTTATAATGAGGACCTTATGGTCATAAATAAAATGAGGATGAAATTCTAAGAATTTTGATACCCATATTGAGGGTATTTTGCACAGATGAATTTTCATCTGTTAATTTTGACTGCTGACGCAATAACAGTCAGTAGAATAGCTCCAAGTTAGCAAATTATAGTTAGAGAGCTAATCTAATGATATGAACATCATGAATGAGGTTAGGATATGATTTGATGAAGATTGATACCCATATTGGGGTATTTTTGAAAAGTCACTTCCGCCAGGTATTTTGTACTGTTGTAGCAGCAGCCGGTAGAATCCCGAAACGGGAAAAAGATGAGAAAATAGAAATAAAGACCAATATATGCCTAACAAGTCATAATTAGACCTAAAATGTTAAAGTTAAGAAGATTATGAAATACGGGTACAGTCAAGAACATCGGTAAAGACTACAGTGCAATTAAACAACTGTTAGTGGATCTGTGATCTACTAATCAAAATTTTAAGTTATGAACATGATAATTAGACAAAATTAATGTTAAGTACTTAAAGTTAGAGTCTTGGGAGTTTCCAGGTAAAAAAATTTGCTGACGGATCAGTTAAAAATTATACCGGGTCCCACTAATAGACAAAAGGCCACTTAAGTGACATGACACCCCTCATTAGGGCACCCTCCTCTCCTTCCCTTCCATTTCTGATCAGCAGCCCCTTCACTACCTCTCTCTCTAAATTTCAAATCTTGAAAACTATCTCACTTCTCTCTAAGATTTCTTCACCTAAATCTCTCTAAACCACAAAACTTCCTTCATCAAAGTTGTTCCTCTCACTCTCCTTTTCACAACCATACCATTTTTATGGTGTGGAGCCAAAATTTCGTATCCCTTGGCTCCTTGGACAGCCATGGTTTGGTGAAGAAAGATGGCCATGGAGTTGTGTTTTTAAACTCTCTTGAAGAACCACACTTGGTTGCTTGGTTCTTGTGATTTGTGGGTAAGTTCTCTTGATTTTTTTTTCGTGAAAAACCTCATCTTTCTTCTTGTGTTCTTGAGCCTAACTCATGAGCATGTTCATGAAGGTTTGTTCTTGCTTAAAGGAGGGTTCTTGGTGGAAAAAGGTGGAGACTTGAGTTAAAGGAGGAACCTTGAAGATGTAAGCTCTCACTTGGGAAATATGAACCAAAAAGCCTCCCTTTTTCTTGTTGAGTACCTCGATTTTGATATGTTCATGAGGAGAATGTTGTTTAAAATTTTGTAAAGTAATGGTTTGATGAAGATCTTTAAGGGTGTGTGTGTTTTAAACCATGGAATCATGGATTTGATGAGTAAAGGTGCCACCTTTGGACCTTTGTGTGTTGTTCATGTGAAAAGATGAACATGAATCCTATATGGACCCTTGATGATTTCAGCCATGTCATGTAATAATAAGGTTTGATGATAAAAAAATGTGATTAAGTTGTTAAGTGTGGAAAAATGATTAGAAAGATTAACTAGGTGTGTTAACTCTAAGTAAAACTCACTAATCATGATTAATAATGGTTAAAAACCCTAATTAAAATAGCTTATCAAATCTGTCCGATAAAGAATATAAGGGTTTAGTTGTGTTAAAATTAAGGAGAAGATGAATTAGGGGATTAATTAAGGGTAGAATTAATTAACAAAAGTAATTAAGGATTTAACTCTAAAATTGGACTAAAGTAGGGTTTAGGTAAACTAATTAAGTAAGGGTTTTATTAATCTCTTTTTTTACATAAGATAGGTATCTTATGTTGTAGAGAGAAACTAGGTGGGTCCCACCATTACAAGAAAAAAGAAAAAGAAAAAGAAAGTGAGGTGCGGAAATCGAAGTGAGATAAAATGAGATAAGCTACCTCATGTAAAAGGAGACTAATATTTCCCATTAAGTAATTAGTAAAATTTAAGTATCATGACATAATGGGACTAAGGAGATTTCACAATGTAACTTAATAATAGAAAAATCCAAGAATTAATGTGAATTAGGATTTATAATCAAAAGTAATTAAGGTTTGTTAAGTAAACACATTTAAGGCTAAGTAACCAGTTTTTAGGCGAAATTGGGGAGAACATATCTCCCTCAACAGAGGTCATATAGGGTTGCAACTTATATCAAATTGAAGCTTGAGATGTTAGCTATTTGGTGTCAAAATTTGGTATCAATTGAAGATGTATTCCATTATGTATGATCATTTGAGTGAGGACTTCACAGGGAGGCCATGTGCAGGGGCTGTACATGGCTGCAACTTCCACGAATTGTTTCTCTCTCTCTATGATTACTCAAATTAGGCTCATAATATGTATAATTAAAGATAAAGATGTCTAGTTGTCTACATAAAAATTTGAGAGCAATTGGTTTATTATATTTTCCAGAATCGCAGAAATGGTAAAGGATGTTTAGGGCCCTGTTCAGAGTTGGCAAACAACGTTACTTGTCCAACTTCAAATGGTGATAACCGGAGCTAGGAAACTCCAAATGAGGAATGTGATACCTTGTTGGAAATTTCATTGAGTCTAGATTAATATACTAAAAGATGAGAAGTTTATAACAAGTGAGTTGCGCTCAGTGACTGAAAAACAGAGGCATGTAAAGTTATGGAAAAACCGTAAAAGTGATATTTAAGCTAAGTGGGTTTAGGAAAAACCTTAGTAACTTATAATAATCATATATATAGCTTTGATGAGTTGAAAATAATCTAAGTTAACTAAGTGAGCCTTGCATATGATTCTAAGCTATGTAAGTAATTGAAGATTAAGGTGGCTTGTAATAATGCACTAAAATATGTAATAAGTAATAATTGGTCTATACTTGTAATGGGCATATTATTGACATATGAGTATGAAAAATGGAATCATTAAATGATTAAGTCGTGAATATGTCTTGATTAATTAATATGTAATTAATGATGTGAATGGTTCCTACTCTAGGTGTGCCTAGAGAACCGTGCACTTGAGGATTGAGTTGGAGCATACGTATTATATTGGAGTGTGGGCTTGTGCTAAGCTCCCTAAGGTGAGCTCCTAGTTCTAGTTGACTCCTCTCTCCCTTGGCCCTACCATGATGGTGGGCATTATGGTTGTATTGTATGAGAGTATATGGTATGATGTATATGTGCATTCATTCACATTCATATAGATGTTATATGATCTTGATGTTATGATGATGCACTGATGATATATGTTATGAGGATCCTGGCCAGTGATTATCGTATGTAGGCTTCCTATGACTTGACTCTGGGGGCTCTATCATACAAAAGTTGTGTTGACTGTCTATGGCTTGACCCTGGTAGTCACACAAGTGTAACTGTCTATGACTTGACCCTGAAAGTTACACAGGTGTAACCGTCTAAGGCTTTGACCCTGGGGTTACACAAGGATAATATGATGATGCTATGTTTATGTTGTATGTTTGTATTATATGATTTATATATGGCTTGTCATGCAGGAAGTGGGCTCAGGGGATTAGAGGATCCTCTATGAACCTTGAGCTTACTGAGATGTTGTTATCTCACCCCGTTTGGGGACATCATTTCAGGTACCCAGAGCAGTGGTGATGCCTCTAGGGGCAAGGCCCCACATTGGAGTAGTTGATGATGCAGCTGATGATTTTATATTATGTTTAGATTTGATGTTGGCATGTAGATTTGTTAACATGCTTAATTATTTTATGGAGATTATTGTATGTATTTATTTAGGCTTATGATTGTATTTTTAGAGTCATGGATTATTTACTGCTGCTTTTATACTTTGAAATAATATAGACTTGATGCATGTATTCAGTTAATTTGGGCATGGAGCCTTATTATTTGTATTGACCCATTGAGGGGACTGCAGTCCGTGTGGGACTTGCAAGCTATCTGTTTAAATTAGAGTATAAATCAGGTTAAGTGTATGTGTGGGACCATGTCCCAAGTTATCCGAAATACAGCCGTTATGCTGTCTGTCCATAAGACTCCGTCAGGAATGACACTTGATGTTATATCTTGATGGTCAATGGCCACTAATACTGGCTCATGAGATTAATTAGTAGATGTTTCGATTTACGCTTTCGCAGTATCTCAAGTGAACGTTTTTAGAAATGTTTTCATAAAAGGTTTTGGAAAAAGTTTACTCGTATTTTTGTAAAACGCTTTATTATTCTTTTAAAATAAAGTCTTCCGTTGTGTATGCCAAATATCATGTATGTTAACAATCAGAGTACTACATGGTGTTATAAAACCCATAATGTTGTTGTATGCCTTTTTAACCATTTGACTCGCACCAGCACTATCTTGTTTGAGATTTAACCTCTACTGCAATGGTAAATACTTGACCATTTCCTATATTTGCATGAAGAAATCAGTAAGTGATTATATGACTTTTCCTTCTACGTTGTAATGTTAATTAAGTTTTATGTTCTTATACTTCGATAAATGTAAAGAACCAATTAAACCCAAAAGTTTAAATTTTTGGGTGAGAGGCTTTTTAACACTATTAGAAAAGTCTCAATTATAGACGAAATTTATCGATGAAAAAAGTTCCATCCAAATAGCTGACGAAATTTTTGACCGAAAACGTATTTCGTAGAAAATAGAAACAGATATAAGTTCCATAAAAAATTGAGCCGGATTTTTCAACGGGAAAAACATTTCGTCGAAAACTTTTGAAAAAAGAAATTGTTTAAGAAATTATATTTGTGAAAATTTTCAACGGAAAATAGGCTCCGCCAAAATCTTCAACAAAAATGGATTCCGTTGAAAATCTTTTGAAAAAAGAAATTGTTAAATAAAGTATTTTTGTGAAACTTTTTGACGGAAATTGGATTCCATAAAAAATCTTCGACAAAAATTGATTTTGTTGAAAACCTTTGGAAAAAATTAATTGAAAAAGAAATTATTTTTGTGAAACTTTTCCAAAAAATATGGATTCTGTCGAAAATCTTCGACAGAAATGGATTCCATTGAAAATCTTTGAAAAAAATTAATTGGAAATTTTTTTTGTGAAACTTCTCGACGAAAAATAGATTTAATCGAAAACCTTTGAAATAAATTAATTGGAAAATAAATTATTTTAGTGAAACTTTTCAACGAAAAATGGATTTCATCGAAGACTTTTGAAAAAATTTAATTCAAAAATAAATTATTTCTGTGAAACTTTTCGACAAAAAATGGATTCCATCGAAAATCTTCGACGGAAATTGATTGTGTCAAAAACTTTTGAAAAAAAAATAATTGGAAATAAATTATTTTTGTAAAAATTTTCGACGAAAAATAGATTTCGTCCAAAATCTTCGATGAAAATGGATTCCTTCAAAAACCTTTTAAATAAATTAATTGGAAAAGAAATTCTTTTTGTGAAACTTTTCAACGAAAAATGGATTCCATCAAAATTCTTCGATGTAAATGGATTTCATCAAAAACCTTTGAAAAAAAATAATTGGAAAAGAAAATAAACTTTTCGACGAAAAAATGGACTACATCAAAAAACTTCGACGGAAATGGAATTCCATTGAAAACCTTTGAAAAAAATAAATTATTTAATAAATTGTTAAATGCTTATGTACTTCTATAACTTGCGGATGTGATCAGAAAACACAATGCCTAATCCAATGGTCAGCCTTGACCTTCTTTTCCTCATTAAATCCCTCTTTCGATTTTTTTTCCGGCCTTTCTAAATTAAGAAATCTCATTTTAGAAAGAGATACATAATAGGAAAATAAGGTAAGTAAAGGAATGAAGAGATATATTAGTTTTTTTTTTTCTGATCATCTTTTGTGTAGGAATCTCATTTCTCCTTCTTTTTAATTAAATGGGTAGGTCAAGTGTTATTTTACATAACTAGTTTAAATTTGACCATAATTTGGGTCTTATTGTGTACCATACGATTGATGTTGTAGTTTAGAGATCCTATTTTAATTCTATTTCTTTTGTAAACTTTTGATGATTCTACCTTATTGGGGCTGCAGCTATCAACATCCTTGCCCTTTCTGCATCTTTTGTAAACTAGAACATATGTATATGCTTGTGGTTACATCTAGGTGTTTAAAATGGTATCAAATGATCAGTTATGCATGCAGTCATGGCGGCCAACATCCTTTATCTAGGCATACACTATTCAAATTTTCATTCAAACACTCCCTCAGCCATCCCATTTCAATTCACCATTTCCAGTTTGCATGAAGGCCACCTTGTGAACCTTCCACTCTCAATCTCGGCTAAGATTCCTCATATACACGCATGTGTCCCCACAACATAACCCATTAACTTTTACACCCTATTATTCAACTCCATTCTTAAACATTATCCACGGTCCCACACTACTTGGTGTAGTCTTTGAATTTTAAATTGAACACACTTAGTGCATGCATAACACTTGGCCAAAGCACTCACTTTCCTCAAATTTTCATGCAAGCCATTTGGTGAAACATTTCACCCGCTCATCCCCTCGACTGGACACTATTCTTTGACCATAATTTCATTGCAAATTCTCTTCAACTCTTGGCCAACACCTTAGATCAAGATTTGACCAGCAAACTCTACTTGCAAGCCTAAAGAGAAATGATTTTCCACCCACGGGTCAAGTTTCGGTGTTGAGATATGAATGTTGTCATTTTTATTATATATGAATTGTGCTTTAGGTGTGTGTATCAACATGATAGAATATGAATATAAGATACATAGTGGGCAATGTAAGAAATTTTCAAGATAAGATTATATGAAATTAGAACACCAAAAGATTTAGGCTTACTTGTTTAAGACATGATTCTTGATTTCTTGAAGACTTCTTGTTTTCTGTGATGCTACTACAATGGAAAGACCAAGATCTTCCTCTGCAATTCACACCACTCCCTGATCACAACCGTTGATGGGGCAAGTTGTGGAGTATTGGTTTTCTAACACCTTGTGAATGCAGAGGGGACCTAGCCAAACTTATTAACCCTAGTCTCCTTCACATCATGGGCCTATGGGTTAGGCCTACACTGTTACCCACACTGTAAAGAACCTTGAGGTTACCACCCCAAAAGCTAGCTCAAGAGGTGGGAGTGCTCAAGACCTTATAAAGGCCATATTAGTTGCCCATCCAATCAATGTGGGACTATAAAACTCAACACGCCCCCTCACGCAAGAGCCCTTTAGGCTAGAAGCGTGGAATTGCACAGGCCCATTATTAGCATAACAGCTCAGCTAGCGGTTGTATCATCTGTAATGTACACACACTGCACTTGATCCCTCTCCCCATGCAGTTAGAGTTTGTTAGTCAAGTTTGTTAGTCAGTAGAGTTAGTTGCTTGCTGAGTCATCTCTTGAACTCTATAAATAGTCTTCTGTAACACAATTTACAAGCATGATAGAATCTCTCCTTCTCAAATGAACTCTCCCTTCTCTCTTTCGTCCCGCTGCTCAAGTTCTTTTATGGTATCAGAGCCTTCTCCTTGAAGGCCTGATCCATATAGAACCTCATCATGTCTTCCGCAACTCATACTGAATCACCACAAACAAATCAGAAATCGCCTTCAGAAGCAAGCCAAAACACAAATATGGAGAATCGTGCAACAGAGATCAAAGCTCCACAATTATTCAATCAGCAGATCACAGTGAAGTTAACAGAGGAGAATTATCTTTTCTGGAATCAAATTGTAGAACCGATTATCACCTCTCATCAAATGCATCGCTTCCTGGTAAATCCTAAAATACCTCTTCAGTTTCTTTCAGAAGAAGATCTGATGAATGGAATCCAGAATCCAGCATATGTAGATTGGATAACTCAAGATTCGATGCTCCTCTCTTGGCTTCTGTCAACAATTTCTGAATCAGTGGTTAATGAAATTCTTGGTGTGAAGTATTCATACGAAGCATGGAGCAAGATTCACATGCTCTTTCAAGGTATGATGAAGTCAAAAGCGAGGTTACTTCGGTCAGAACTTCATTCAATCAAAAAAGGCTCAAAGACGAAGAAGGAGTTCCTGTCACATATTAAAGGTATTTGTGACTCACTTAAGGCTATAGGAAATCCAGTAAGTGATGAGGAACGAACTGATATTATCCTTGGAGGATTACCAGGCGAGTATGTAGCTTTTATTGCAACTGTTAATGGTAGAGAGAATCCGTATACTATCGAAGATCTAGGAATACAACTTCTAACACATGAACAAATCCTTGCAAAGCAAACTGAGTCACTGATCACAGAGAATACAACGGTCAATCTCACACTTCAGAACCACACAACAGAAAAACAGAATGACACAGATAAAAACAGAACCAGTGACACCTCATTTGCTCATACTGCACGTAATCAGGATCAAATCACAGGATACAATATATCCAATGCCAGCTATGGAGGTCGTTTCTATAGTCCTAGCAGAGGAAGAGGACGTTATGGAGGTCGTTTTAACCGAGGAAGAGGACGTGGAGAGCGTACCAATGTTCAATGCCAATTATGTTATAAGTTTGGTCATGATGTACATTCATGTTGGCACCGGTTTGATGAGAACTTCACACCTATTGCTCCTTCAAACAACACTGCTCAGTATTTTTCACCACAGTGCTCTCAATATCCGAACAGTCAATCTCAACAGAATCGTGTATTTCATTACACTTGCGGCCAGAATAATCAACCTCATGCCATGATTGCTGCTCAACCTGGAATTTTGCCTACACCAACGACTGTTCCAGCACTTGATTGGTATCCAGATTCTGGTGCAACACACCATGTGACCTCCAATCCTCTCAACCTCATCCAAAGTCAGCAACTCAATGGTTCAGACCAAATCATGATTGGGAATGGTCAAGGTTTGGCAGTAACAGCTGTTGGTTCATCACTAGTTCCCTCTCCTTTTCACACTAACACACATTTACAACTTAAAAATCTATTAGTTGTGCCTTCGATCATGAAAAACCTTGTCAGTGTAAGTAAATTTGCACAAGACAATTCTGTGTACTTTGAATTTCACCCTACCTTTTGTCTTGTCAAATCTCAGGAATCTTATCAAGTCTTACTTGAAGGACAAGTTGATTCAAGTGGACTCTACAAATTTAATGACTTTCATCTTCATCAAGACCTCACTCGTGCCTCACAAATTGGTTCCAGTCATTCATTCAGTTCTCAAGTTTCATCAAATCCTGCAATCTCATTTTGCAATACAATTTCTGCAACTACTGCATTACCTGATTGTAATAATGTACACACAAATACTCCTCAGTCTCCTGAGATAGGTAGTTCCATGTTGTCAATATGGCATTGTCGCCTTGGTCATCCACATAAGGATGCACTAAAGTCTGTACTCCATACATGCAATATACCTATTGTTAATAATAAAGCTCTTGAGTATTTCTGTTCTGCATGCTGTATTGGGAAAGCCCATCGATTGCCGTCTTCACCTTCTACCACTGTGTATCATCAACCGTTTGAACTCATATACAGTGATTTATGGGGACCTGCCCCGGTTAAGTCTATGATGGGGTATCTTTATTACATATCATTTGTTGATGCACATACAAGGTTCACATGGATATACCCCTTAAAATCAAAATCAGAAGCTCTACCTACCTTTCAAAATTTTCATTCTCTCATCAAAACACAGTTTAATATTCCAATAAAGTCCATCCAAACAGATTGGGGTGGGGAATTTCGATCATTTAAACAGTTCCTTCTCATTCATGGTATCAACCATAGGGTAGCATGTCCTCACACTCACCATCAAAATGGTGTAGTTGAGAGAAAGCATCGCCACATTGTTGAAACAGGATTGACCATGCTGTCTCATGCATCTCTCCCATTAAAATATTGGGACTATGCCTTTATTTCTGCCGTGTACTTGATCAATCGGTTGCCCACTGCTGCCTTAGACTTTGCTGTTCCTTTCACTCAGCTATATCACACTGCACCTGATTACAAATTCCTTAAGGTGTTTGGTTGTGCCTGTTTTCCCTTTCTTCGACCTTTTAACAAGCACAAATTAGATTTTCGCTCCCAAGAGTGTTTGTTTCTTGGCTATGCTACAAATCATAAAGGATACCTATGTCAAGGGGCTGATGGTCGTGTATACATTTCCAAGGATGTTTTGTTTCATGAGAATAAGTTTCCTTTTCCCTTATGGCACATCAGCACCAGCCCTCAACCTTCTTCCACTCCTCCCTCATTTCCACTTTCTGTCTTGCCTCGATACAATATGCATCATTCATCATCAGCTGCCACTACTACTAGCTCATCCCTTGAATCGAAGCAGCTTTCCACTCCTCCTGCTACTTCATCTTCGCAAGTTCCTGAGTCTCCTCCCATTGAGTGTCATATTGATTCTTCTGCAGTTTCCCCCTCTACTCCTGTCATGACTATTGTACCTTTTGTCTCCGCAGCAAATCAATCCACTGCTGTCACTTCTGTGTCTCCTTCCTCCTCCTCTGTTACACCACTTCCTCCTTCCTCCTCTGACTATCAACCTTCAGTCTCAGTTAGTTCTCCTCCTTCTTCCCACTCTATAATTACCAGGTCCAAAGCCTTAGCTCGGTCTCTTGTTTTACTCACCCACATGGAACCTTATTCTGTTAAACAAGCCTTGACTAGTCCCCAATGGCTTGATGCCATGCAAACAGAATTTCGTGCACTTCAGGCTAACAACACCTGGTCTCTTGTTCCCCTTCCTTCTCACAGGAAAGCCATTGGTTGCAAATGGATCTTCAAAGTTAAAGAGAATTCTGATGGCACTATAAACAGGTACAAAGCTCGTCTTGTTGCAAAGGGATTTCACCAACAAGAGGGCTTCGACTATACAGAAACGTTTTCTCCTGTGGTTCGTCCTGTGACAATTCGCATCATGCTCACCTTGGCCCTTACCTATGGTTGGCAGTTGAGGCAATTGGATGTCAACAATGCATTCCTTAATGGTGACTTAGTCGAAGATGTATACATGACTCAACCACCAGGTTTTGAGGTTGCTGACAGGTCCTTGGTGTGCAAACTCCACAAGGCTTTATATGGTCTCAAACAAGCCCCAAGAGCTTGGTTTGACAAGCTAAAAACTGCTCTCACTCATCTTGGCTTTCACAGCAGTAGGTGTGATCCTTCTCTGTTTACTCTTCATCGTGGTCACACCTCCACTTATGTGCTTGTATATGTGGATGATATCATAGTTACAGGGAATGATGCTGCCTTTATTAATCGTTTGGTTTCTGACTTGAATGACAATTTTGCTCTCAAAGATCTTGGACCCTTGTCTTATTTTTTGGGGATTGAAGTCAAGAAGCATCCCACAGGTTCCATTTCTCTCTCACAGTCCAAATACATCAGAGAACTCTTAGCTCGTGCTCACATGTCAGATGCCAAAAGCATGCCTTCTCCCATGAGCACTAGTTGCAAGTTAACAAAACATGGCTCAACCTATTATGACAATCCGTTTCAGTACAGCTCCATCGTTGGTGCCTTACAGTATGCCACGATCACACGTCCAAAGATTAGTTTTGCTGTAAATAAGGTGTGCCAATTTATGTCTCAACCTTTGGTTGATCATTGGAGTGCGGTTAAACGGATATTGAGATATCTTCAAGGCACCATCTCCTATGGTCTTCTACTGCAACCAGCCTCTTCACCATTGCGTTTACCTCTTGTAGCGTTTTGTGATGCTGATTGGGCAAGTGACCCTGATGATAGGCGCTCAACTTCGGGAGCATGCCTCTTTCTTGGTCCAAATCTCATCTCATGGTGGTCTAAGAAGCAACACTTGGTTACCAGGTCTACTACCGAAGCTGAGTATCGCAGCTTGGCTCTTGCTTCCTCTGAAATATTATGGGTTCAATAACTTCTCCAGGAGCTTCATGTTCCCATCACAGTTCCTCACATCTATTGTGACAATCTTAGCACCGTGGCGTTAACTCATAATCCCATTTTGCATTCAAGAACTAAGCATATGGAGTTGGACATCTTCTTTGTTCATGAACGTGTATTGTCTAAGTCACTTCATGTTTCTCATGTACCAGCTTCTGCTCAACTTGCTGACACTCTCACCAAGCCTCTTCCAGCTCCTCGGTTTACTGAATTACGTGACAAACTCAGTGTTCAGGATACACTTCAACTCCCTCACAGCTGAGTTTGAGGGGGGCTATTAGCATAACAGCTCAGCTAGCGGTTGTATCATCTGTAATGTACACACACTGCACTTGATCCCTCTCCCCATGCAGTTAGAGTTTGTTAGTCAAGTTTGTTAGTCAGTAGAGTTAGTTGCTTGCTGAGTCATCTCTTGAACTCTATAAATAGTCTTCTGTAACACAGTTTACAAGCATGATAGAATCTCTCCTTCTCAAATGAACTCTCCCTTCTCTCTTTCGTCCCGCTGCTCAAGTTCTTTTACACACTAATCAGTTTACAGATATCCAAACCCAAATAAAAGGATCACATAATTAAATGGGCTTTATACTGCACCCGCATATGGATCATGACTTAGCTTATTTTTATCAAAACAAGAAAAACTACAATTGATTGAAGCCCACAATTATTATAAAAATTTCTAACATTCTTCCACTTGGGAAAAATCAATTGTAAAATTTTAAAGTAAAAGAGAAAAGGAAAACAAGTTATTTGAAAACGACTCTCGAGCTAAGGACTAATTCTTATAATGTGGCTACATTTATAGATAACATTAAATCGGGTGGTGATTATACCCTTATCGATATAAGACCCTCCATGGTCACAAATGTTACTTGACTCCGTCGACTAGTCATTAGTGTGGATTGTAGCAAGAAAATAGCATGCCAATGTGATCCAACAACAGCCAAACTGCTATTTTCTCTGTCAGTCCTCAAATTTCTCTCAAATGCCTTAAAGCCATAGAAATTCCATGGTTTATCAAGAAACCATCATGTAATCAAATATGGTATCGACCACGGGCCCTGTAGTCCTAACTACACCATTATGTCTCAAACTCCCATATAGTGTCAACCATAAACATGATGGTTCTAACGACACTGAGTTCCAAAATCATGCCTCAAACTCCCATATAGTGTGCAAACCACAGGCATGGTGGTCCTAACAACACTAAATTCCAAAATCTAATTATCATGCCTCAAACTCCAATATAGCGTCAATCACAGGCACGGTGGTCCCAACGACACTGAGTTCTAATATTTCACAATTGATAAACACAAACACAAATATGCAATATATACAATAACAAAATTCAATGCATTATCAATTGCTCCATAAGAGATTTATATATCAACCAAATATCAATTATGTCTGTAATAAACAATTCAACATGATAAGTAAATACAAAAGAACTCAAACTCCCAATAACCAAGCACATCAAAGCGACTCACAATGCACATGTTCTTCACATGCATTTCAAATATCAAGGGCCTAAGTCTTTTGGTTAGAGAGTCAGTTAACATTCTCAATAACTAAATCATCCACATACAATACAAGAAAAGAGACCTTTCTCCCACTGACCTTATGGTAAATATACTAACATAAATTATTTTCATCATAGCTCAAGAAATTCACTACCTCATCAAATCACCATTAATGTAAAATAAAATCCATGTTGATTTAAAAAGGATATAGAATTCAAAATCCTTCTCAAAGAGGCCTTATAGAAAATTGATTTCAAAATAAACCCACATTAAAAGCTAAGCAATTATCTCCCACTGACTCAACAATAACATAAAGATCACACAAAATTAATCATATCTCTCCCACTGAAAAACACGTCAAGTATGTTCTCTACATTAATTATAGGCTAACAGACAATGCCCTATCAAGATCAAAATTCATAAAAAAATAAAATAAAAATCTAGATCTCATCTCCATTAATCACAATTCAATCCAATCAACAATTCTATTATGGCATTGTTATCGTTCATATCAAAAGTATATTTATTACATAAATGCAATTATATTAATTAGGGACAGTGAAGTAATTTTAATGAAATAATTAGCATATAATAAACTCTCCTTTAGGCTAATTAGCATATAACAAGTATATAGTACACAACCTCCAAAAAAAAGAGTATATAGTACACAATTACTTCACATTATTTTTTTATTATTTTTTTTTATCTCTATATAAGTTTCAACATTTGTTGCATACAATAATTGTAAGAACCCGCACCGTTAATTAAGGAATTTAATTAATAAGTTATGAGAAAATAAGAAATGATTCCATAATTGACCCTAATAATTATTATGAGGCTTTAATAATTATAGTAAGTGAGTAATAATGCTGAAAGTCACTTTTCGGAAGAAAAGTGCAGATACCAGTTCTGCTAGTCGGTATCTATGTAGCACCGATACTGACACGGGATACGTGACACGATACGACACGACACTCCGACACGTTAATTCTTAAAAATGTTAGATTTCGACACGTTAGGACACATTTTGATATTAAATAATATTTTTAATTTATGTAGTGTATATTATATTTGATATTCAATAATTTAACAAAAAAATGAAACTAAACTTATAATATTCATCAATTTTGCAAAGAAACATAAGATATCCCAAATATTTATATTAAACTCAATAAAATGGTAATCGTAATTCAACAAATCTAATAGTTAGAACTAAAAATTCAACTAAACGCAATCTTTGAACCTTTTTTTAAATTTCTATAACGGGTGTTGGAGTGTCGGAGTGTCGGAGAGTGTCGAGAAGTGTCGGACACGACACGTTAGGGTTTTTGAAGTGTCGGTGCTTCATAGGTCGGTATAAATGCGTACCGAAAAAGTATCCCAAAAAATTATAATAAGTGCATGATAATTACTAGAATGATATGTAGGACTTGTAAAACGAGTTTCAAGTCCAAATAATGAGAACTGGTGCTAGAAACCGGTACTGGCTTTGAAAAGCGCGTACCAAAAAGGTGCTCAGAAAATTATAAGAAAAATATGATAATTCTTGTAAAATTGAGTAGTTTAAGAATCCAAAGTTTGGGATTAAAATCCTAAGCGTAGCAATTAAAGTTAATAAGGTGTGTTTAAATGTTAAGTGGCTATATATATGACTTATGCACAAAACCCTAGGTTGATTCATCAGTTTCTGTGCGTGAGTGGCTGCTAAGTGTGGGTCTCCTTACTGACTTGGTGTCTCCTTCACTTGCCTTCACCATTTCTTGAGCTTTGAGGCCATTTCCTTCACTTATTCTTCTCTTAAACACTTGGTGTGAGTGAGAGTCATCTTGGGAAGTGAGTAGTGGCTTGTGTTCTGAGTTGTGTTGCTGTTTGAGGGAGAGTTTTGGGGTTGAGTTCCTTGTTTGGGTGGTTGGAGTCTTGTTCTTGGCTTGTGAAGCTTTAAGAAGCTTCCTTTGTGAGGAAAGGGCCAAGCTTTGGTAGCCTTTTCGTGTACCCTTCAAGTCAGACTTGGAGAGGCAGTGTGTTGAGCTCTAAGAGCCTTTGCTTCTCTGTTTTGAACCTTTGGTAAGTTGTACCAACCTTGGTCTTGAGTTTTGTTGCTTAAAGATGAAGTCTTGGCATGTTAATGGGTTAAACAAGTAACCAACTGTCACATGAACATAAATGGACCTTAAGATGCATGTTTAAGCTTCTGCAAGTTTTAAAAACCCAACCTTGGAAGGATATCTTCACGAAATGAAGTTTCTGCATTCTGTCGTGAAATATCCGGATATGTGCCCGAGAAGTATCCGGATATGGGATTTGGACATCCGGATATTAGATATCCGGGTATGGGAATCTGGATATCCGGATATTGTATATCCGGATATGTACAGTGAAATATCCGGATATAGCATATCCGGATATGGTCCCGAGGAATATCCGGATATTCTGGGATTTCGTAGAACAGTAGCTGTGCTGTGTGTACAGTAGGCTATTGGGGGTTTGTGGACCCTAGATTGATGAAGTTGAACTTCTGTAATTAATGAACTAAGTCAGAATCATAGTGATTAAGGGCTTATGGCTTGGTATGGAGCCTTAAGACGTAAAACGTAAGGAAAGGCGTTGTCTTTAAGTTATATGCTTGTGGTGCATTATTATTGATATAATATTGGCCCATAACAGATTATGAATCTGCTGTGTTTGGACTTTGAGCTGTGGACTCTTGGCCTTGGGTGTTAGCTTGCAAGGTAAGATTTCGTGTCCTCGGTTTAGCCATGTTGTGGTTCCACCATGTCCCATGGGGGTATAGTTGTATGCTTGCTGTGTTTCATGCTTTGAATATTTGAAATGCTGTTGAGCTTTATGTGTAATGGCTTTTAATATGCATGTGTTGTTTCATCTTGACGGTAAACCTGAGTATGTGGCGTCATACGAGATGGTGATCCGGGGTGAATGCAAGTAGCGTCTTGCACTAGTGTGGGTATTTGGCGTATGTAAATCCTGCATTTCTCTGGCCAGTAGAATAGAATTGACACACATGACATGATTATCTGCTGCATTGCACTATTTTAGAACTGATGATGATATCTGCTTTTAAACTTATATTGCACATGTAAGTGAGCTTGGGGTGGAAGATCCTTGAGGACCCCTTGTTTTATTGAGATTTCTTGTTTAGAGATCTCACCCCACGTTTGGGGAATGCTTATTTCAGGTTCCGGTAGTTTGGTGACTGATGCCTCTGGCGGCAGGAGGCCAGAGCTTAGTTGATGATATTATGCTGTATTGCTGCCATGACTGGATTTGGATGCTGTTTATGTTTTCCGCTATTTATGATTATGTTGTTGTTGAGACTGATGTTGGGCATGTTGCCTTATTTGAGTGAGCATGGGGATTGTCCATGACACTTTATGTTAGCACTTTTAGATTGGAGTTGTATAAACTGTTAGATGGTCCGGTCTACGTTGTTGTAGTTCCGTGACTAGAGCCACACTTATATTATCTATGTTATGAGGCAGTGTTAATAAAACCGGCTCGGACCGGCCGGTTCAACCCGGAAACTGGTGAACCGGTCCCCAAGCCGGTTCGAGTTTGTTATCAGATCGGTCATGTTACTAACCCGGTGTCACTCGGGTTCGACCGGCCGAATATAAAGAAAACCGTGAACCAGCGGGTTAGCAGCAACCCGGTCAGCTTCGAACCATCAAGTCACGCGGCCAAACATGACGCTAGTATTAGCTTTCTTATAGTTTATATAGTGTCTTTCAATTTATATTATGTTCGATGTGGTACCTCTAAACTGTAGAAGTTTTTCTTTTGATATTTATTGTTATGTTTAGATGCTATTCAAGTTATTGGACATTTATGAATCCTTAGAGAAACTCAAACTCGAGATCTTTGAAATCTTTGATGGCAAAGCCATAGTTGATATCTGCACGCGGTTCAAAGAGCTGGAAAGCTCATCATCGATGCTTCAAGAAAGTTTTGTGGGATTTTGGTTTGCAAATAGAAGGGAATTTCGATGGCCTTCCCACCCCCACAAGATGTTTCCGTTCCAAAACTCGTAAGATACGCCATTAACTACCTCAAGTACCTTCCCACAGAGAATTACAAAACAACCATGGTTAAGGTTCTCCGAACAGAACAATATGGAAAGCTGGGATATTATCCAAACCAGAGACAGACGAGAATTTATTGAAGCATGCCATTTGCAATGTCATGGAAGCACTTGAAAGAAACATCGAAACGTTCTTGTTGCAGGGACAAGATTATAATCCATGAGTTTACAATAAACACTTATGGTACATCTATATGAGAACAAAAAACGCAGAGCTTGCTGAGTTATTAGGCGAGCAATATATGAAGGATGGTTACAACTTACAAGGCAGTAGCAGAAGAATCAGCTTACATGTAACAGAAGCAAGCTTGGGAGTTTTGGTGAGGATTTTGGATGGAGAGGATCTGAGTTAAGATATGGCAAAAGGAAAAATCCCAACACGGTTCAAGGGAGGTTTTGTGAAAAACTGAAAATTTGAGATTTTGTGATTCCCATTAATGCTTTATTGTTAAATGAAATTTTCAAAAGGTTGTGTGGCTAGTGGAAAGATAGATGTCTACAGGCTTGTGTTGATGTCACATCAATTTTGGTAAAAAAATAACTTTCTTATTTATTTATTTCTTTTACAATATAGTTACTATATATGATTTTTTATACTTACAAAAATTATATATATTTGAATAATTCTTTACATGTATTTGAATATATTTATGTATAAAATATAGGTTTTAATGTACTAATCTGGGTCATGCGGTTCAACCGATGACCCACCGGTTGAACCAGTGACCCAATAACCCAGCACCCCGACCGGTTCAATGACCGGGCCGGGTCTCATAACATTGTTATGAGGTATTCAGTTAGCTGTTTTATTGCAATTACATACAGGCGATGTTTTATTAATTGGTTAATAAGCAAGTTGGTAATGATAATGACATCATAATTGAAAAGAAAAAGATATTCCGCATTTTTAATTAAGCGCTGCTTAATACGATAATATGATAACATTACCGGATATATACGTGGTGTTACAATAATCCCCTTTGTGCAAGTAATTGCATATAACAATTTATATTGTTACAGAACTCTCACAATTTATAAATAAGATTAGAAGTAATAATTCTGAAATAATATGAATAACTTTATAACATGCATTTTAAAAATTTATATTGCATTCTCCAAACTACAATTTATACCATAAATTCCCATGCCCAACATGAACAATTATACACTTTGGCTCACTAGTGAAACTTAATTGAAGGAGTACATAAAATATGTGAATAATTAGGAAGAGTAAGAACTGACATCATAATCACCATAATATGTAACAATTTTTCATTAATTAAAATTTGGAAAAAGGAACATAAATATTTATCATAGAATCAAACATGAATAAGGGCTCACAAAATTAAATATGAATGAGAGAAAATAATTCCAAATAAATATTCATGTATATAAAAAATTAAAATAAATATTTCAAAATATTAATTTCAAAATGAATCAAACATGTTTTCAAATCTATTTAAAGGAACTAACATAGAAATTCATTATTAAGGCAAAACAAGTATGCATGAGAATAAACTAAAGGACAATATACACATCCAATTTAATCAAGATATTATAATGAGGCCAACATAATAGTACATTTTCCTTTGGGCAGAATGCACTAACCAAGGTTAAACCAAAGCCAGAACCTCAGATGAGTTAATTAATGAGCACAACATTGGGTTCGAAAATCTATCCCCTTTGGGCAGATAGATCTCTGGACCAATGAGCCTCCAATAACTTCATCTAAAACCTCAAGAAGAAGTTGCTCAGGATGAGTTAATCATTTAGCACAATAGGTTGTCATAACAAGGCCAACATAATAGCACATTTCCCTTTGGGCAGAATGCATAAACCAAGGTCTAAACCAAGGTCAGAACCTCAGACGAGTTAATCAATGAGCACAACATTGGGTTTGAAAATCCATCCCCTTTGGGCAGATAGATATCTAGCTCAATGAGCCTCGAATAACTTCATCTACAACCTCAAAGAAAATTTGCTCTAAACCAAGGTCAGAACCTCAGATGAGTTAATCAATGAGCACAACATTGGGTTTGAAAATCCATCCCCTTTGGGCAGATATATATCTAGCTCAATGAGCCTCGAATAACTTCATCTACAACCTCAAAGAAAATTTGCTCTAAACCAAGGTCAGAACCTCAGACGAGTTAATCAATGAGCACAACATTGGGTTTGAAAATCCATCCCCTTTGGGCAGATAGATATCAAGCCCAATGAGCCTCGAATAACTTCATCTACAACCTCAAAGAAAATTTGCTCAATGAGCATACACTGGGTTCAGAGATGTGTCCGCTTTGGGCAGACAGATCACCTAGACCAATGCACCTTCATTAACATCATCACAAACAAATTTACAATTATAACACATAATTACTCCCTTTGGTCAGGAAATTGCATGAAATAACCAAAATCATTCTAAAACAAATTTTGTATTTAATCAATTCAAGCGGAAGCATGCATCTTAATAAACAAAAAAATATTAGAGCAAGTATATAAGGTTTATCACTTTCCCAAAAAAGGATATTTATTACAATAATTTATTTATTTATTTTAAATATATCATAAAATCATATTTAATTATAACACCACACAAGTAATATTTGGTGAAAATTAAGTCACTATTGGGCTCATAAGTGCCTTATGCACCATAGCCTATGGATGAGCTTCACTCAAAAAATCCAAATGGGTCTTCTTTCCCACCAAGCAAATCATCCACCAGGAAAATAAGTTGCATTCATAAATAACCCCTAACTCTAAACAAAATAGTATTCATCAAAGCTATCATGGATTCATGCTTTTTTATTCATGTTAAATGTGATGTAACCCACGTGACTATCAAATAACTTTTATTTTAAACTATTCATTCCAAATAGTTTCAAACTAAATACAAAAACAATAATGGTAATGTATTTACTTCTATCCAAATATTTTCATTGACCCACAATCATGAACATAAAGATATATCTTGAAAGCTTTCAATCAAATCCAAAGAGGATCTCAAATCAAATAATAATAATAAAATCAGAAATTATTTGAATATATGTATATAAATGATAAACACAATAATAAAATTGGGTTACTCAACAGAATATACAATAACTTGATATTTGATATTAAATTCATAATTCAATCTATTAAGAAAAATATAAAAGCTTCACATCGTTAACATTTGAAACTTCAATAGCTTAACCAAATAAAATATTAGCATCTGATGTGCCTCTGGCAAGTGTGGTTTTTCCATGTTAAAATTGATAAGAATTGGGTCATAAGAGAGCAATTTAAATACATATTTGCTATTTATATTGATTCTTTCTATGTCAATAATATTCACCTTTTGGTTGTGTTTTTACAGGAAAAAGAGGAGTGAAAATTACAAATTATAAAAAGCCTGTTGACACGACTCCACACAGAGGAAAATTCCACCCGGGTGCAGCATAGGCCAAAGTCCAGAGAAATGGCGCCACTTAGCGCCAAACTCATGCTAAGTGGCGCCAAAGTAAAGCATCATGGCGCCTCCTAGCATCATGGCGCCACTAGGCGCCCAACAAGGAGAAAGAATGGCGCCACTAGGCGCCCACAAAGTGAAGAGAAGTGGCGCTAGGTGGCGCCCAAAAGGTGAAAGATGGCGCCAACTGGCGCCAGTGTACGAGAAATTGGTTCCGACTTTTCTGAATTGGACAGAAGCGTGGCGCAAACGTGCGCCAACCCGGCGCCAACTGACGCCGGGTTGCGGGATAGAAGTACCGTGTTATCTCAGGGGTATTTTTGAGAGAAGGAAAAGAGTCATATAAATAGGATCCTTATGACAGAATTAGGATGAAGACCTATTTTTCAGAAGGAGGCGGACGACAGAGCTCAGGAGGATTCTTCCACAGTTCTTCTTCTTCTCTTTTCTTCTTAATTTTATGCTTTTGAATATTGGATTATTTTTAGCCATGATTATGCTTGGCTAGTTTTCTTTTATTGTAGTTAGGGTCACAAACCCTATGTGAACCCTTGTTACGCGGATTGATTTATAATTGCTCGTTTATCTAATTATCTTTATCTCTACCTTGTTCGTATTTGATATTTTCTTTATTAGAATTGATCACTCTAATAGTTGATAATAGTCTGAGGGTTAGAACCCTAGATAGGGATATTGGGGTTTTCATCCTGAAAGGGGGTAAGATAACGGTTCGTATGCATGCTAGGAATAGATGTGTATTGAATTGCGGATGCCTAAATTATAGAGTTCAATGCTTAATTTTCATGAGGGGTTGCTAAGGGATTAGGATTCCAATTGGGGATTAAAGGGTTAAATTGCCAAGGGATTGTGATTTAACTAATTATTTTAGATAATAATTTATCCAAGTAATTTTATAAATTAATGTTGTAAATCAATCCAAAGTAAGAAGTGGGGATCATAAGGTGAGTGCGCTCTAGCTACAATACTTTTCTCATATTTTTTTAAACCAATTCTCATTGTTATTATTTTATTTCTCTTAAATAAAAATATAAAAACAAGTCTTTATTTTTATTTCATATTGTTACTTAAATTCAATTCACAATTTTCCAAACAACAAACCGAGTTTTCCAACTTAAGGGGACTGGTTATAGTAGTACTTGGTTTACAATCCCTGTGGAGACGATACTCTACTTACTCATTATAGTACTTGTGCAATCGGTATACTTGCCGGAGAGCATCAAGTTTTTGGCGCCGTTGCCGGGGATTGCTAATTCCATTATTATAAATAACCGTTGATCTTTGAGATTGGATTTTTATTTTTTTATTTTATTTTGTTCTATCATCTTGTTTTGTGTTTGCAGGTGCTACTAATTTTTGTTTTCTGAGTTTATCCGAGGTAGACTTGCTCCTACTGATTTTGTGATTGATTCTGAAATTGCATGAACTGAGAGGAGACTGAGGAAAGTTGCCAAGCAGATAATTTGGGAAGAATTCAACAACGTACCTGTACAACCAATACAAGAAATGACGGGTAACAACAATGCAAACAACCCACCTCCAAGATTGTTGGACACCATTCTGACTCCGGTGTTCAATAGGCCAAATTCAAGTATAATCAGGCCGACGGTAGAGGCAAACAATTTTGAGCTGAAGTCATCTGTGATTACTTTGGTGGAAAGGGTTCAGTTTTCTGGTGCTGAGGAGGAAGATACTCATGAGTTCATAGATCGATTTCTGATGATCTGTGACACTACCAAGCACAATGGAGTGTCTGCTGATGCTATCAGGCCGCGATTATTCCCTTTTGCTGTTAAGGGAAAAGCTCTCAGATGGATAGAGAGGCAGCCAGCTAATAGTATCATGACATGGGAAGACTTGTCCACAAAGTTCTTTGCCGAGTTCGTTTCTATGGAGAAGTACAACCAGCTGGTAAATGAGATCACAAACTTCTGCCAGTTTGAAGGAGAATCGCTATGTTCAACCTGGAAGAGACTCCAGGAACTTATCCGGAAGTGTCCGCACTATGAGGGAGATGATGACAGAAAGGTAGCAATCTTCTTTAATGGCATCTCTCCTGAAACAAGGTTGGTGATTAATAGTGCAGCTGGAGGTTCTATTCGGCAGAGTACATCTGAGCAAGCCATTGACTTGATCAAGAAACTTGCAAGAAATGAGAATGAGAGCTTCCCAGTTCAGGCAAGGAAATGAGTAATAAAGCTGGAAAGTAATGATGCCATGCTTCCTGAACAAAAGCTGTTGTCCAAAAAGTTTGACAGCTTGAATGAGAAGTTTGAGAAAATGCAAGTGTCCAAGGTTCAATCAACTTCTGTGATGTGTGAATACTGTAAGGAAGCTCATGAGTCTAATGAGTGTCCCACTCTAATGGGTGATAATCCACAGCAGTTGCAAGTGAATGGGGTTTGGTATGAGCAGAAGCCCCAACAAAATTTTCAAAGAAATCAGAATTCTCCTGGCAAAAATAATTTTCAGAGGAGAGGTCAAGGAGGTGGTCTTGATTATAGCTCAAACAACTTTCTGCAACCTCCTCCTATTCCACAGAAGGAACTTTCTAATTTGGAGAGATTAGTTGGACAAATGGCTCAACACTCCAATGCTTTTATGGAGGAGACTAGAGCCAATACTAAAAACACAAATGCTTTCATGGAAGAAACTAGGGCTAATACCAGAAACATGAGTGCTTCGATCAGAAATCTGGAGAATCAAATTGGCCAGTTGGCCAAGCAAGTAGCTGATAGAACTCCAGGTAATTTCCCTAGTAACACAATTATAAATCCCAAGGAAGATTGTATGTTTGTCACAACTAGAAGTGGCAAAGTGGTGGCTGCTCCAGAAAAGCCGAGCATAAATGTGGAAGCTGAGAAGAAGCTAGATACTGCAGGTGATCCCGAAAAAGAAAAAGAGATTGAAAAACCTGCTGAAGTGGAGAAGCCAGTTGAAAAGAAGAAGTTTGAGCTGAGTCCTGAATATGTGAGAGCTATGGCACCCTATCCTGAAAGGTTCAAGAAGGATGCTCAGAAGCAACAGTATGTTAGGTTCCTTGATATATTCAAAAAGCTTATATCAATCTTCCATTTGCTGAAGCTCTGGCTTGCATGCCCAATTATGCCAAGTTCATGAAGGACTTGTTATCAAAAAAGCATAAGCTGCAGGAATGCCAAACTGTAACACTCACTGAGGAGTTTAGTGCCATCATACAGAAGAAGTTCCCACCCAAACTCAGTGATCCAGGGAGTTTCAAAATTTCTATTGAAATTGGGGTCACAAAAATTGGCAGAGCATTATGCGATCTTGAGGCTAACATTAATTTGATGCCCCTTTCTGTTTGTAAATCATTGGGGATCACCGAGTTAAAGCCCATTTTGGCATCTCTTCAACTTGCTGATAAGTCTTTGAGGAAGCCTAGTGGTATTATTGAAAATGTTCTTGTAAAGGTAGACAAGTTCATCTTTCCTGCTGATTTTGTAGTGTTGGACATGGAATGGGGAGCTGAGATGCCTCTTTTGCTGGGTAGACCTTTCTTGGCCACTGCTCGGGCACTGATTGATGTTGAAAACGGGAAGCTTGAGCTAAGGATGAATGATGAGACCGTTACCATCAACGTCTTTGATTCTTTAAAACAGTCTTCTCACAAAGATGATTGTTTTAGTCTTGAAGTAAAGGAAAAACAAAGTGTAGCGGATGATGCCAAGGAAGATGGTGCCATAAAGGTGGATTTGAAGGAGCTTCCTTAACCTCAAAAAAATGTCTTCTTGGGTAATAAGGAGGTGGTGATTGAAGCACTGAAGGAAGAGGAAACTGAATTGAAAAATAAAGATCCCTTTTCCCATACCAACAAAATTCTCAATGAAGATGATGACAAACATGGGAGAAAAACCCAAGGGAGGCATCATCCTATACGGAAGAAGGTACTGAGAAAGGAAGTGGTGAAACTCTTTGATACGAGTTGGAAGAGACATCGGGAGCTGAAATTTGACAAGAGACACCGAGATTCTATCGCTCGGAAACATCAAAGCTTCAAAGAGTTCTTAACATGGCTTCTTGGTTTGGACCAAATCTGGGAATGGTGGTCTCATACACCAAGGCATCCAGCACCACCAGATCCTCCATTTGCTGAATCATCCCATGCTGCTGAGGGGGACGACATGGAGGGTTGATCATATCTCCTTGCTGACGGAGATTTTGTATATTAGTTTATTTTTGAGTTTCATATTTTTATTTTATTTTTTATTTCGTGTTGGTTTATTTCTCTCTGATGTTCTAATGTGTGCATTATAGTTCATTCTATATGCCACTATTTGTTCTATTGTGTAGGTTTTTCTTCTTTCTCGTGGTTTAATTATTGCTGAGGACAACAATTTTCTAAATCTGGGAATGGTAGGCAGGCTTGCACCTAAGAATTGCAATTCTTCTATCAGGGGAGATACTCTAACTCTTTTAATTTTCTTAGTTATTTTTATAGTTATTTTGTGTGATATATATATATATATATATATAAATTGAACATGTTTTCTGAGCAAGTCCCAGGTTTAGATATGCTTTCCCTAGTTAACTTGTCTGTTTCTTCCTAGGAAACATGTTTTGAATGAACTTCTGGCATGATATTGTATGGGCATGAGTAGACTTCATGATTGCTCGTTTGTCTGAATTTTGTGTTTGAATGATTAATAATGCCTGATGTTTCTTTTGGAAGTCTAGCTTGACATCATAGCTGGTGAGGTTTTGTGCTTAAACACTTATTTTATTCCGAGAGACCTCATTGTGATAGCATTCTAGAACTTGCTCTGTTTCTCTAAGATGCATGCATTGATTGAAATGATTAACGCAATTTTATTCTGTTAGCCATGGCCAGATAGCCCACTTGTATGAATTTTTCCATTGCTAACCCCTTTGAGCCTGAGCCTTTTTGTTCATAATTCCTGCTGATTGCTTAGCCTATATCCATATAACTTACCTTGATTGAGATTGAATTACTGATGTGTTGAAAATAAACAAAGAAATTGAGGTAAGCTCCATAGAGGTCAAGTAATTAGAGGAGGAAAAATTTCATATATTCCCTTAAAACAAAGGTAAAAAAAGAAAAGAAAAAGCAAGAAAAAGAAAAAGCATGAATGTAAAGAAAAAAGTGGTTGATAGGAATTAATTCCCGAAATTCTGTGGGAATCTGAGTGGAGCAAAAAAATCATTGAGTTGAATATGTTAAAAATGAAATAATACCAGTTTTTCAATCTCATTGTTGTTTGAGCTACTAACCATAAATTCCTACCCTTGAGCCTGGCCAAGTTACAACCTGTGAAGTCCTTTTGATCAATTATGCATGTGTTAATGTTCCTCATCTTTAGGAACTTGAGAATATGATCAAGCTTATGGTAATGTTATTGCTGTGATGGATTGAGTGATTGTTACTCCCTTAAACACTTGAGTGCTGAGCGTTATATGATTATCTTGGCGAGGGGTGTTCAAGCTAGATTCTGACATGTTCATGAGAATAGAAGGCATTGTTAGGAGTTCTTTGCATTGATTCAGTCATGCTTGGCATAATGATCTCTTGATTGTCTGTGTAATGTTGTGTTGGAATAATTGATTGTTTCCTGGATTGAGTCTTGTACATTGCTGGGGACAGCAACGTTTAAATCTGCGAATGATTTGATGTGCCTCTGGCAAGTGTGGTTTTTCCATGTTAAAATTGATAAGAATTGGGTCATAAGAGAGCAATTTAAATACATATTTGCTATTTATATTGATTCTTTCTATGTCAATAATATTCACCTTTTGGTTGTGTTTTTACAGGAAAAAGAGGAGTGAAAATTACAAATTATAAAAAGCCTGTTGACGCGACTCCACACAGAGGAAAATTCCACCCGGGTGCAGCATAGGCCAAAGTCCAGAGAAATGGCGCCACTTAGCGCCAAACTCATGCTAAGTGGCTCCAAAGTAAAGCATCATGGCGCCTCCTAGCATCATGGCGCCACTAGGCGCCCAACAAGGAGAAAGAATGGCGCCACTAGGCGCCCACAAAGTGAAGAGAAGTGGCGCTAGTTGGCACCCAAAAGGGGAAGGATGGCGCCAACTGGCGCCAGTGTACGAGAAATTGGTTCTGACTTTTCTGAATTGGACAGAAGCGTGGCGCAAACGTGCGCCAACCCGGCGCCAACTGACGCCGGGTTGCGGGATAGAAGTACCGTGTTATCTCGTGGCGCAAATTGTTATTTTAGATAATAATTTATCCGAGTAATTTTATAGATTAATGTTGTAAATCAATCCAAAGTAAGAATTGGGGATCATAAGGTGAGTGCGCTCTAGCTACAATACTTTTTTCATATTTTTTTAAACCAATTCTCATTGTTATTATTTTATTTCTCTTAAATAAAAATATAAAAACAAGTCTTTATTTTTATTTCATATTGTTACTTAAATTCAATTCACAATTTTCCAAACAACAAATTGAGTTTTCCAACTTAAGGGGACTGGTTATTATAGTACTTGGTTTACAATCCCTGTGGAGACGATACTCTACTTACTCATTATATTACTTGTGCGATCGGTATACTTGCCGGAGAGCATCACCATCCGTTCTAAGACACAAAGATAACCGAATGCAAAATCAAGATGTGGTTGTCATTTTGCCATCGCCCAATGTGCATGTATTTATTCAAATCCAAGATATGTGATGTCAATAAATATATTCTTTTAATTTATGCAAATAATAACTACATTACAAATATTGTTTTTGAAATTCTTTATTTTTAGTACATAACTTTAGGTGCCAATCATCGATTTAAAATTTACTTGTCTAAGAATAAAAGAAGACGATGATTTCAATTTCTAAAACATTCAATCATGTCCAATAATAAAAAGATTGGGTTCTAAATCATATAAACTAGGCTATGATACCAAATGTAAGAAATTTTCAAGATAAGATTATATGAAATTAGAACACCAAAAGATTTAGGCTTACTTGTTGAAGACATGATTCTTGATTTCTTGAAGACTTCTTGTTTCCTCTGATGCTCCTGCAATAGAAAGACCAGGATCTTCCTCTACAATTCACACCACTCCCTGATCACAATCGTCGATGGGCCTTTTGTGCATGAATGCTACACTCCACTCCCAAATCAACCGCGTCCTACACATTTGGACCAGAAAATTTTTACACTTGCAAACCAAAATCCCCACCTCACCTAGCGCATGCCACACATGAAGGCCACCTCATTCAATATTAGCCTTTGGGCTCTTTAACTTGTTGACTGAGACTCAAGTGTGGAAACCCGTAGTTCTTGCAAGAAGCACAAAGAAGAAAGAATAGGGACGTCTAACTAGGAGAACCCTTGGTAGATTGTACAGTTTATTTCTTATATCTAGAAGACAAAATTTACACTGGACAATTTTAATCGGTTTCTAGAAACATCTTTACTGTATACTGTAGGAATTATTAGACAACCTAAGTGGGGTCACCTTAAAGATGTGCATAAGGTATGCATTGATAGTTGTGATACTTAGTAAATAGATATTAAATCATGATGTGAGTTATATATAAACAACTCTGTTTTCTTTGGATGAGTTGATTACTTACTATATCCATAAGACTATTTAATGACATGGTTGAGTAAAAAAAAATGTTGAGAATGTGTATAACACCTTATGGTGCCTTGGGTAATGTCTCCAAAATTGGGTGAGGACATTGTCTTGTGAGTGGCCAATAAATTGTGAGATGCCTAAAGGAAACCATATATTATAACTCCACTCTAATGTCCTATTGATGGCTAAGCTAAGCAAGAAGGTCTTCATGTAGGTATTCAAAGTTGTCTAAAACATTCTAAGTTAAAACCCTATAAGAAGAGAAATTGGACAGCTATAAGGTGATGTATATTAAGTTTGGATGCTTGCAACTAGGGGTGATAAACGAGGCAGGGGCCTTTGGCTCGGCTCGTGAAGGCCTGAGCTTACATGCCTAATATTGGTTGTTGGAACCAGGCTTGGACTTTTATAAAAGCTCGTTTAGTAAAAAGGCCTCAGACTTCAATTCAAAAGCTCGGCCTTGGAGCCTCTCAGGCTGGCCTAGTATATTAATTTTTATTTTTATTTATATTTTTATCCTATTTGTAATAGCCCTCTCTCTCCTCTCAATCAATTTCACCCTTATTTTATTAGTTAACAGACTTTTTGAATAATTTTGTTCTATATTATGTTGTTTGGATATACATTGAATTTATGAATATTTATGGAATTACTAGTGTTGTTCATTGTATATTCTGTTTGGATAAATTTTTGAAATTGAAGGTTGTCTTTTTTTTTTAACAGGCTAAATCAGGTTTTTTTTTTGTAAATAAGGCAAGCCACATGCCGATAATTATATTCATAACAGGTAATAGGCTTGGTAAGGCCGACACATTTAAACACAGGTTTAGCCTTTTAAGACCAAAGTTCGGCTCGGCTCGGCCCGTTAACACGCCTACTTGCAACCTTCAATTCAAAGCTAGTCAAACTTGTTTTGATCAAAACTCCCACATACAAGTGTAGGAAAGTGAAGTAGGCCGTTATGCTATAACTATTGTTATGATAGTTTAATGGAACTATTCGACATGTCAATTGAATTGGAAGGAAGCACATTCTGTCTATGGTGATTGATCAGTTATTTTTATTATTATTATTATTATTATTTGGTGTGTAACTTTCTTTATCACTAATATGATTTCTCAATATGGCAGATTGTTGTATGGAATACCAATGGGTGGGAAAAACTGAAAGATAGGTACTTGCTAATACAAGGACAAAAGGTGCCAGAAGTACTATCTGAAGCACAAATTCACCCTGAGGGGTTTACTAATTCACTAGGACGATGAAAGGGAAGCTGACATTAAACATATGACAAAACAGAAGAGGAGGAAGTCCAGTTTGTAGCTGCAAATGATGATTAAGTGATGAGGTTGAGTAAAGAAATTGAGAGACTTAGTGAAGAGAACATGGTTTACAAGTTCCATTGTGCATTGTAGTTTTGAAATTCCCTGTTGTTAGCACCAATTTTTGTCCTACATTTTGTGGTTCATAACTAAAAGAATCAAGGAAGGAAGGAAGAAAAGAAAGCGAGGTATTTTTGAAAATTTTACAGCATGAATTGGAAATGAGTAAGTCTTGCTTCGGCTGCGATATCTCCTTCATCCATCGTCCGATCAAGTTGAAATTTTTTTAGTTTGATCTTGACTTATTGTTCATCGTATTAAACAGTGGTTTTGTTGATTGGAGGCCTGTACCATTCCCAAAAAATTCAAAACCGAAACAAGTCTCTTGGGTGAATTTCACTGCAGGTAGCATTTTTGTGAGGACCTTTTCTCTCAAATAAACTGTCTGATCATCCTCAAATTTGGTCAGTGTGTTCCTCGCATATGATACTTCAGTCTGACTAGACCGATTTTCGAATTGAGCCTCCTAGCATTCGATATAAATTTCAAAAGATGGGTTGTTAGTTTTGTTAGAATAGATGCAATTTCGGGCAAACATATTGCAAGGATCATTTCTCTCAAATGAACCGTCTGATCTTCCTCAAATTTGGTCGGCATGTTCCTCCAATATGATACTTCAATATGACCGGACCGTTTTTTGTAGCTAAGCCCTCTGGTGTGAGATATGGTTGTCGCAAAATGGCTGTCCACATTGAAAAAAATCAATTTTTCTAAGAAGTCCCACATTACCCATTTCTCATTCCTTCCTCCTCCCTTCCCTCTATATAAAGAGCCTATTCCCCTTCCTTCAAAACACACTCTTGGAGAAAACCAAATAAAAAAACACAAAATACAAGACACTTGGGCTTGATTTAAAACTAAGTTAGTGTCATAGTAAATTTTTTTAGTTACTAATTTTCTCTATTTTTTTCTTTTTAGGAAAGTTGGGGTGGTTCTCCACAACTTGGCTCCATACACCAAGTTTTGATCATCTTTGGTAAGTCCATTTTACTTCCTCCTTCAGTAAATAAATTTCTTTGTATGCTTTTATGTTCTTTGTTTGTTAGAAATTTTCTTATGCTTTTTATGTTTTAAAAGAAGTTTTCTTCTATAGCTTTGAAATTATATTGGGGATTAATTTAGGCGTGACACTTTGTTAATCTCATTACTTTTTGGTTCATTTTAGCCGTGACGGCTTGATGATTCAAAATTTATCTAAATTTTTTTAATAATGGAACTTAAAGCATTAAGATTTTCAACAAAGGGGTAATTTAACTGTGACGGCTTGTTAACCTCGTGTATTTTATATCGACTCATTTTAGCCGTAACGGCTTGGTGATTCAAAATTCATTTTAATTTACCATAAAATTTACAATAACAAAAATAATGACATTGAATTTATTTTAAAAGGATTAGCTGAGTTGAGACAACTTGTTAATCTCATAATCATATTTCAGATTATTTTAGCTACGACAGCTTGATGATCTGAAACCGTCAAATGTGAAACTTCTAAATGAATTATTTTTTAAAACTTAAAATCAATCAACACACAAACATTTTCTACAGAACGACGTAGCTTTGAGTTCCCTATTGTACCAAGAGATACGTTGGAGCGGGACCCATCCCGTCAAGCACAAAAATAAATTTTCAAAAGTTATTTTTCTTTTCTTTAATCAATTTTGTTTAATTCCTTGTGGTGAAATAAATATTTAAAATCTTATCAATAATTTGGACAATTAATATAAGGTAACCGTTTTTTAAACGGACGGTGTAGGGTGCTAACCCCTTCCCTACTCGTAATCGACTCTCGAATCCATTTTATGTTCCAAAGACCAGTTTTCTCAAACAAAAGGGTTTTTTCAATGTTTTTCCAAATAAACCTTGGTGGCGACTCCATTGTTTTTTATCATTTCATCTCTTTCGCCGTCACGTCGCGATCTGGTTGCGACACCTGTATACAATTAATATTTTTCATTATGGAAGTTTTCATTTGTATATGTGATATTGTATACAATGAATATTTTTAATTATGTACTGTAGTTTTTGGTCATTGATCTTAGTTTAATTGTATATTATATGCTTGAAATTTATTTATTGAATTAAAATCTATATGAAAGATATTATTTTTAAAAAAATAATTCAAAATTTTAGACGAAAAATAAATTTCGTCGAAGACTTTCGAAGGAAATAAGTTTCGTCGTAGATTTTCGTCAGAATTTATTTCCGTCGAAAATTTTCGACGAAATCTTTCATTGCGTCAAAAAATGGGTTATCAACGCAGAGAAATTCAATGTCCTGAATTCCATCGATAATTCCATCGAAAACTTCATTTTCTACGAAATTTGATCATTTTCAACAGAATTTTTCCGTAAAAAAAGGGACTTTTATAGTAGTTTTAATAGGTTATATTATTCTTTAACACATACCCTCACACAAGAGCCCTTTGGGCTTGAAGCGTGGATATTGCACATGCCAATTGTTTGGTTTACCATATGCTTATTTAATTCCACTAGAAAGTGAGGGTGAAAAGCATCGAACTCGTGACCTCGTGGTCACTGAAGCTCTGATATCATGTAAAGAATCAATTCAACCCAAAATGTTAAGGTGTTGGGTAAGAGCCTTTTTAATGGTTTATATTATTCTCTAACAATAAAGGACATTTTGTTACAGTGAATTCAAATCGGTGAACCTCTTAATAAATGATCTGCATATCCTTAATACCAGTACTGAATTTGGAACACATGTAATAAAAAACAAATTCAACCTAAAAGCTTAAACTGTTGGGTGAAGACATTTTTACATTCTCTAATACACTACTTCACACAAGAGCCATTTGGCTTGAAGCATGAATATTATACAAGTCCAGTTTTTTGTTTTATCTTATGTTTATTTAATTTCACTACAAAGTGTGGGACGGTGAGAATCGAACTCGTGACCTTGTGGTCAAATAAACTCTAATATCATGTAAAAAATTAATTCAATCCAAAAACTTAAGCTATTATGGTGAGGATTATTGTTTTCCTATTTTTTCAATTTTAACTACAGAATCCCAAACGAAAATACCATCTCACTCATGATAAAAAAAATTTCCCATCGCTTGGGAAACGATTAACAAGTTTGTGCGACAAAAATGCCCTGGAATACAAGTTGTGTGAAAAAATCTTGCATGGTCGGCCCTGTCGTCATCGTCACTGATTTAATCACCACAATGTATGCACTAACAAAGAGCATCAGAATATGATATTTTAGTGCTTTCAATTCAATCAGAACCAACTGTCAACAAGTGACAAAATCCAAAACCCAATGCTTTGTTGGTTAGTAACGTAAGAATAACAATGATAAATGCATCAGTACCAACTGCCAAGAAGATGTTAGATTTCAAGTTCTTGTGTCCAATTGAAGGTTTTCCAAAGCACTCCAAAGCTTGGATTATATCCGAAGGAAGTTCATCATTGTCATATCGCCAACCATACTCATCCTTACTGTAAGCAGATGTAAGAACCCGCACCGTTAATTAAGGTATTTAAGTAATAAATTATGAGAAAATAGGAAATGATTCCATAATTGACCCTAATAATTATTATGAGGCTCTAATAATTATGATAAGTGATTGAGAATGCTGAAAGTCTCTTTTCGGAAGAAAAGTGCAGATACCGGTTCTGCTAGTCGGTATAAATGCGTACCAAAAAAGTATCCCGAAAAATTATAATAAGTGCAGGATAATTACTAGAATAATATGTAGGACTTGTAAAATGAGTTCCAAGTCCAAATAATGAGAACTGGTGCTAGAAACCGGTACTGGCTTTGAAAATCGTGTACCGGAAAGGTGCTCAGAAAATTATAATAAAAATATGATAATTCTTGGAAAATTGTGTAGTTTCATATTCCAAAGTTTGAGATTAAAATGATAAGCGTAGCAATTTAAGCTTATACTGCGTGTTTTAATGAGTTTTGGCTATATATACTATGTCTAAGGGCACATTGCCCTAGATACCTAAATTTTGAACGTGGCTTTTCTTGGAGGCTGACCAGAATAGTGTTCTTAGGCTTCCTTCTCCATTTCTTGATCAAGTAATCACCTTTGATGCTTGTTCTTCCATTTAAACACTTGGTGAGGGTGATGGTTGGCCTTGGGACTGCATTGTTGGCCTTTTTCTGAGTTAGAGAACCTGTGTGAGGGAGTTTGAACTGCTGAGTTTGGTGTTTGAAGGGTGGGAGTCTCATTCTTGGCATTTTGATCTTCAAAGTGTCACCTTTGTGAAGAAAAACCTACTCTTGATGGTGTCATTTTCGTGCATCATGTTGAGTCAGCTTTGAGTTGCTGTTGTGAGCTCCAAGAGCATCTTTCTCCTCTGTTTTTGAGTTGTGGTATGATCACCAACCTTTAACTTGAGTTTTAATGCTTAAAAATGGAAGCTTTATGCATGTTAAGGCTAAAAGATGATAACTTGTTGTTGGGTAATGCTTAACACACCTAGAAATGCATGTTTAAGTGTTTAAAATCGGTAAAAACCCAACCTTGGAAGGATATCTTCACGAAATGCAGTTTCTGCATTCTGTCGTGAAATATCCGGATATCTGCCCGAGAAATATCCGGATATGTGATATCCGGATATGGGATTTGGACATCCGGATATTAGATATCCGGATATGGGAATCTGGATATCCGGATATTGTATATCCGAATATGCACAATGAATTATCCGGATATTGCATATCCGGATATGGTCCCGAGGAATATCCAGATATTCTGGGATTTCGTAGAACAGTAGCTGTGTTGTGTGTACAGTAGGCTATTGGGGGTTTGTGGACCCTAGATTGATGAAGTTGAACTTCTGTAATTAATGGACTAAGTCAGAATCATGTGATTAAGGGCTTGTGGCTTTGTTGGAAGCCTTAAGACGTAAATCATTAAAGGAGAACGTAGTCTTTATGTTAATGCTTTTAAGTTATGTATGTTGATTCACTTGCTGGTCCTAAATCAGATTGTGATCTGCTGTGTGTTGGACTTGAGCTGTGAGGACTCTTGGCTTTGGATAGTGAGCTTGCAAGGTAAGCTTTCGTGTCCTCGATTTAGCCATGTTGTGGTTCCACCATGTCCCATGGGGGTATGGTATATGCATGTTGTGTTACATGCTTTTGATGTTTTGGAAATGCTGTTGAGCTATTGTATGCTAGTGCCTTGTTGATATGCATGTAGGTGTTCCACCTATACGGTAAGCCTGAGTATGTAGAACATACAATAGGGTGAGGCTGTGGGTGAGGTGCAAGCGGTGTTCCTTGTACTACATGTAGGTATAGACATATTCCTACATTTCTCTGGCCAGTAGAATAATGATTACACACATGCCATAGATATCTGTTGCACTGCATAGTTTTGAGAACTTATATTGATAAAATGCTTTTAGAACTTATATTGCACATGTAAGTGAGCTTGGGGTGGAAGATCCTTGAGGACCCCTTGTCTTACTGAGATTTCTTGTTTAGAGATCTCACCCCACGTTTGGGGAATGCTTATTTCAGGATCCGGTAATGTTGAGACCTCAGGCGGCAGGAGGCCGGAGCTGAGTTAGATTTGCTGTTATTTATGCTGTCATGTTGGATGCTGGATTTGCATGCTGCTTATATGCTTATAGCTTCAGTTATGTTTATGGAGTTCTATGTTAAGACTTGTTGTTTACGCTGTTTATTTGGTGAGCATGGTGATTGTCCATGACACATAGTATTGTTTCGTCTTGAGTCTTTTGGGAGTTGTAATAATGTATCAGGATGTTGTCTGGATTACGAGATGTAATGTCGTGATTTAGATACACACTTTATTTATATATTGAGGTATTTCAGTAGATGTCTTATTGCAATTTACATACAGGCGATATTTTATGAAATTGTTTAAATAACCAAGATGGTAATTGATAATGACGTCATAATTGAAAAGAAAAAGAATATTCCGCATTTTTTTTATTAAGCACCGCTTAATACAATGTAATGATAACACTACCGGATATATACGGGGTGTTACAGCAGACATACAAGATCCTCCTCTTCTGTGTGAATGCTGGAGTGTGAATTTTCATAAATATTTGAAGAAAACAAACAAAAACAAACGCGTACAGAGACAGACATAACTGAGGTCAAATGAATCTTGAAAAGAGAAATATTCAAAACATGGGTAATTTTGTAATTTCACTCAACATAGTAATAGTTTTTTAGCAATACTAGTGAATTACCCGTGCGATGCCCGGGGGGAAAAGAACAAAATATTTGTCGTCCGCCGTGGTTGGTTAATCGCACTGCAAACCTTATACTTATAAAAACCCGTGTTGCTATCTTGCTTTATATTTCAGGTGGAAAAAACTACAGCATTGACACATAATTTTACAAATATCAATCATAAACAAAAATCTGCTATCCAGAGTGATCAATATTATGCAAATCAAATATAGTTATCTACTCGATGAGTTATGAAAAAATAAATACGCCATAGTTGACTATGTTAAAATGAGGATGGCTAAAAAGAGAAAAATGCATACAACTTATTGCTAACTATAACAGCCACTAATAAAATCAATTTAACAAACAGACTAAGCAAATATGGAATTAAAAGTCAGCTTGTACCTATAATAAGAAAACGTTATTAATTTAGTATCATTCCGTAGCAATCATTGGAGGGATGAGATTAACATATACCAAACATGTGATTTTCCATGTTTATGCATTACTAGGACATCCTCTTCTACCATCATATTTATGCCTATGATACAAAATGCAAATGCTCATTAAATAAATTACGCTAATATGTGAACACCCAGAAGTAATAGTCTCAGCAAAAAAAATGGGTTTTTTTTAGAACACAAAAAACGTTGTTTGAAAGGGATTTGAAAGCAAATTAATCAAATGGTCATGTATGAGTCATATTTTTTGCTTACACTGGAACAAATGTGTCTAAACAACATCAAATCAATACACATGCTAAAAACTTGTAACAACATAAAGAACCCACGATGAATTTTTTTTTAAAAATAACAACATACATTCGAGTCCACCAAAGACTTAAAGAATGAGGTGACAATAGCTTCGCTGCTTCAAACACTTGAAACATGATATCTTGGCTCATTATATGACTCCAAATTGTTTTTTTTACGTTGACCTTAAATAACATGGATTTTTCATTAAGAATGTTAAGTTTTCTTGAATAATATTCCAAATCAGCACCCTACATAAAAAACTCCTTCAAAGTTAAGTAAAACTCATGCGATGCACGGGAGAAAAAGAATAGTGAAATTTTAATTATAAAAAAAGAATAATGAAATTTTAATTTAATTATAAAAATATGTTGGTGGGCCGGCCCTCCAGGCCGAGCCCAGTTTGCCACCTCTAACTATTAGCATGTAATAGGTTTTTATATTTATCCTAAAAAAAAAGCTCTTATAGTTGCGTCTAGGTTTTTATATTTTATCTCATAGATGAACTTTCATGTATTACAATTAGATTTAGAAAATAATAATAAATATTTTTTTTTGCAAGGATTTGTGTCGTTAGTATTTGAAATTTTATAAATTAGTATTTACAAAAATTGAAATCTGAATTAGGAATTTAATTATAAAAGAAGAATAGTGAAATTTTAATTTAATTATTAAAATGTGTTGGCAGGCGGGGCGAGCAGGCCCTCTGGGCCAAGCCCAATTTGCAACATTTAACTATCAGCATTTTATGTAAATAATTATTTTTTTGAAAGGATTTATGTCATTAGTATTTTGAATTTTACAAATTTGTATTTACAAAAATTAAAATCAGATTTAGGAATTAATTTTAAAAAAGTATTGATGGGCCGGCCCTTCGGGCCGAACCCAGTTTGCCACCTCTAACTGTCAGCATGCAATAGATTTTTATATTTATCCACAAAAAAAGGTTCTTATCGTCGCATTTAGGTTTTTATATTTTATCTTAGAGATGGACTTTCATTTATTACAATCATAATTAAAATATAATAATAAATAATTATTTTTTGCAAGGATTTGTGTCGTTTGTATTTGAAATTTTACAAATTTGTATTTACAAAATCAAAATAAAATTTAGGAATTTAATTATAAAAGAAGAAGGATGAAATTTCAATTTAATTATAAAAATGACTTGGTGGGCCGGCCCTCCGGGCCGAACACAATTTCCCACCTCTAACTATTAAGATGTAATATGTTTTTATATTTGTCCACACAAAAAAG
The DNA here is from genome assembly GCF_033153095.1 of Gastrolobium bilobum. NCBI lineage: Eukaryota > Viridiplantae > Streptophyta > Magnoliopsida > Fabales > Fabaceae > Gastrolobium > Gastrolobium bilobum. The sequence continues at coordinate 846,995 of NW_026899537.1, forward strand.
CTCTTATAGTTGCGTCTAGGTTTTTATATTTTATCTCAGAGATGAACTTTCATTTATTACAATTAGATTTACAAAATAATAGCAAATAATTATTTTTTGCAAGGATTTGTATCGTTATTATTTGGAATTTTATAAATTTGTATTTACTAAAATTGAAATCTGAATTAGGAATTTAATTATAAAAAAATAATAATAGAATTTTAATTTAATTATAAAAACATGTTGGCGGGCGGGGCAGACAGACCCTCTGTGCCAAGCTCAGTATGCAACCTTTAACTATCAGCATCCTTAGCGCCGAGTTAGTGGGGATGTATATGTGTTCGATTCCCGTTGAATGCATTCTTGGGGAGGCGGCTGAACCTTTAGCCGTCACTGACCCCCGCACTTCGGATTAGTCCAATAGCCGGTTCAAAGAGTCGAAGCTTGTGGGGATACCGGAGGGAGCCAACTCGCCTCAAAGAGGTAATTAGGGTTGGGTAACTCCAAAAAAAAAAAAACTATCAACATCCTTATATTTTTTGTTTAATCTATAATTTTATATTAAAATTCAAATTTCATATATATATATATATATCTTTTTCTCATTACAAAAACATTAAATGCTGAACTCTTTTTTCACTTATCAAATTCAAAATTCAAATTTAAAAAATTAGAATTTTAAATGTTAAATAATTTTCCACCCAATAAACATAATAATTAATATAAATAATAGGTTTAATAATTTTCCATACAGAAAATAGTGGAAAAAATGCATAGAATGATGTGCACATTTTCCAATTAATAATTTTTAGTTTTTATTTACATTATAAGAAATTGTGTTTTTTTTACTCTTACATCAAAAGAATGAAAGCATAATTTCTTTCTTATATATTAAATTAAAAATAGTATTGTTATAGTGATTAAATTTCATTTTTATTTTTTTATAGAATGATAAATGTCATTTTTTATTTTTTGTTTAAATTCTTTTATTTTCATTGTGCATATTTTTTTATATATTTATAACACAAATATGATGAACAAACATGAGTTGATACAAAAAGTATTCTACTAAATCGAATGTTTGGGGAATTGAATTGAATTGCATTTAATATTATTGAATATTTTTGTATTAATTAGACATATTTTTGAAAATTTTAAATTCTTTCTCTTTTAATTTATAATTTTTATACTTTTTAATATTGGTTATACATATATATGTAAAACGTTTATGTTAAAGAAATACTTGTGTGGAAATATTTTTCAATTTTTGTATTTCGATTTAGTAAAATTTTAATTTATTTAAGGTATAAATATGTCATTTCTAATTTTTTTCATTTAAATTTCAAATTTAAATTATTTTTTATCAACTATACATATTTTTTTTATAAATTGTAAATAATTTTTTGTTTAATCTATAATTTAGCTATATATATATTTTCACTACAGAAACATTAATGCGAAATTCTTTCTCCACCTATCAAGTTAAAAATTCAAATTTTAAAAGTTTGAATTTTGAAATATTAAATATTTTCTCACCCAATAGAAATAATAATAAATGTTATTAATAGATTTAATAATTTTTCATACTAAAAGTAGTGGAAAACATGCATAGAAGGTTGTGTATATTCTCTATGAAATGATGGGTTTTCCATTTTCAAATAACATTGTTAATGCACATTTCACCTTCTAACAGAATAATTAAAAACCTTACAATTCCAATGTAAAAATGATAGTGGGACATTAATTTGATGTCTGTCACTAATACTTTAATTTCGATATTTAATTTACTTAAAACTTTTTTAATTATTTATTTATTTTCAAAATTGGCAAGCAAGTGAGAACACACAGGAGGCAGAAGATTAAGCGTCTGAATAGTTTGAAGGTTATAAGAAAATATCAAATGATGAGTTTTCCATTTTCAAGCAACATTAATAAAGAACCTTTCATCTTCCAATATAACAATTAAAAACCTTACAATTTCAATGTAAAAATGAAAGTGGGTCATTAATTAGATGTCTCCCACTAATTTCTTATTTTTGATTTTTGATTTAATAAACTTATTATGTAATTTTTTTTTTAAATTGACATGCAAGTGTGAACACAAAGCTGAAGCTACATGATTATTTTAAGTTTATATTTTAATTTACTTTATTTTAAAGTATAATTTTGTAAATTTAAATATTTTTTTCGTTTAATTAAATTTTTTTATTAAAATTAAATATATTTTATGAGAAAGGATATTCTTACTACTAAATTTTTTCACTACCAACTTACTACTTATCTAATCACCATTGGATCAACATTTTCTCTCTCTTCATAAACTTTTTAGCATTCTCTCTCCTTGATCCCATGATGATTAGATTGATAGTAAGTTGGTAGTGGAAAATTTTGGTAGTAAAAATATCCTCCATCTTATTTTATACATATCTTTTTTCCAGTTTTTTAATTAATTTTAATAGGTATAATAATTAAGACCAATAGACATAATAATAACTATCATTAATATTCTTAATAATTTCCCATACAGAAAGTAGTGGGCAATATTAAATGCTGAATCTTTTCTCACCTCTCAAGTTCAAAATTCAAATTTAGAAATTTTAAATTTTAAGTATTAAATATTTTCCCTCCCAATAGACATAATAATAAATTACTAGACATAACAATTTTCTATGCAAAAAATAAAGGGAAACATGCATAGAAGTCTGTGCACATTTTTCAATCTCCAAGTAATAGCTTCTTGGTAATCATTCACGACATAGGAAATTGTGTTAATTACACTCTTACATCAGAAGAATGAAAGTTTGATTTCTTTCTAATATATTTAATTTTAAAATTTAAAATATTTATCTTAGGTATTTTTTAAAAAATTTGTTGTACAAATTTTTTTTCCTTTTTGTATCATTACTTTTAGTTCAGATTTTAATTTACTATATTTTAAAGTATATTTTTATAATTTTAATTATTTTTTTCGTTTCATTAATAGATTTTAATTAAAATTAAATATATTTTATAAATATCTTTTTCCAGTTTTATAATTTGTTTTAATAGGTATAATAATTAAGACCAATAGACATAATAATAACTATCATTAATATTCTTAATAATTTCTCATGCAGAAAATAGTTGGCAATATTAAATGCTGAATCTTTTCTCACCTCTCAAGTTCAAAATTCAAATTTCAAAAGTTTAAATTTTAAGTATTAAATATTTTCCCTCCCAAAAGACATAATAATAAATTAATAGACTTAACAATTTTCTATGTAAAAAATAAAGGGAAACATGCATAGAAGTTTGTGCACATTTTCCAATTTCCAAGTAATAGCTTCTAGGTAATAATTCACGACATAAGAAATTGTGTTAATTACACTCTTACGTCAAAAGAATGAAAGTTTGATTTCTTTCTAATATATTTGATTTTAAAATTATATATACTTTCCACACCAAAAAAAAATTTATACATACTTTTAAAAAATAATTTTTTTCTCTTTTAATTTATATTATATACATATATATATATATATATATATATATATATATTTAAAATATTTATCTTAAGTATTTTCTAAAAAAAATCTTGTATGAATTTGTTTTCCTTTTTGTATCACTATTTTAAGTTCAGATTTTAATTACTTTATTTTAAAGTATATTTTTATAATTTTAAATATTTTTTTTCGTTTATTTAATAATTTTTTATTAAAATTAAATTTACATATCTTTTTTTCCAGTTTTATAAATAATTCTAATAGGTATAATAATTAAGTCCAATAAACATAATAATAACTATCATTAATATGCTTAATAATTTTCCACACAGAAAGTTGTGGGCAATATTAAATGCTGAATCTTTTCCCACCTCCCAAGTTCAAAATTCAAATTTAGAAAGTTTAAATTTTAAGTATTAAATATTTTCCCTAAATATTTTCCCTCTCAATAGACATAATAATAAATTAATAGGCTTAACAATTTTCTATGCAAAAAATAAAGGAAAACATGCATAGAGGTCTGTACACATTTTCCAAGTAATAACTTCTAGGTAATCATTCACAACATAGAAAATTGTGTTAATTACACTCTTACATCAAAAGATTGAAAGTTTGATTTCTTTCTAATCTATTTAATTTTATTATTTAAAATTCAACATGATAATAGAGTTAATTATACATACTTTTAAACAATGATTTTTTTTCTCTTTTAATTTATATTATATACATATATATATATATATATATATATATATATATATATATTAATATATATGTATATATATATATATGTACATTTAAAATATTTATCTTAAGTATTTTTTTAAACGTTTCTTGTACGAATTTTTTTTAATTTTTGTATCATTTTTTTTAGTTCGGATTTTAATTTATTTTATTTTAAAGTATATTTTTATAATTTTAAATATTTTTTTCGTTTAATTAATTAAAAAGAAGTGGAATATTAATGCACATATCTGCCACTAATTAATGTTGAACTTTATTCTTGAGGTCTTTTGGTTTTTCGATAAATATGAAAAAAAAAGTATTCAATGTTTTTTAAAATGAGGGTTAACAATTCTCATGTAGAAAATAGTGGAAATTTAATACAGTTGTCTCATACTAAAAGATGTTAAATTCTTTTCTCATCTATACCAACTTCAAATTCTTTTCACTTCACACCTATCAAATTATTTCAATTTCAAATTTGAAAAGTTTACTAATTGATATAATAATTAAGCTCAATAGACATAATATATACATTGAAAATTTTACTAATAGGTATAATAATTTCCCACTTAAGCTTCTTCAAACAATAAGTCATAGCTCATCTTGCCCATGAAAATCATGTTTCCACCACCAATTTTTTTGTGAAGAATTAATGTTTAATTATGGAGCTTGGTTTTCGAGATTCTCTAAAGAGTGAGAAGAATAACACACCAATTTGAAAATTTATAGAATATTGGAGGGTTTAATTATATTTGCATCGAAGATGGTGCGCTTGTTATGGAAAAGCTAAAGGTCACGTCATTTAGATAACAACTAATCACTTCTCAGAAACTATCCATATACTGATTATTTTAGAAAATGAATATTAAAAAATATTTTTTCAAAAAATAATTTAATAAATGCAGAACGTAGTGATATAGTTGCTGCAACTGCAATTACCAATGCAGAACGTGTAATGGTATAATTGCTGCATTTTTGTTCTTTTTTAGACCCAAAAAATTAATTAATCCCAATAAACATAATAATAAAATGCCCCCTCTTATTTTTCAAATTAAACATGTTACATCATTAATTTACATAATGAGTGCTAATATAGCACTCGCTATGAGTTACATCTCCAAGAAAGTTATGATTGTGCGTGCTTTAAAATCTGTTTGTAGGTAACATATATCATAAAAATCTGTTTGTAAGTAACATATACCATAAATGGGGTGCTATCTACATTAACGATAATTGATTAACATAACAAAGTAAACAACTCGAATTGTAGTGTAAGACAAGAGGAACATATTATAAATGACTCTAAAAAAATTAAAAACGTATCATTTAAGTTTTAATCTTATTAAACTTATAAAAAAATATAATGAAAGAGATTAGCAATTATTATTAGTAAAATAAATGTAATGAATCTCGTATAAGCTACAAAATATTCTATGGTTTGAGAAGGCATGCCTAGGTGGCTTTTCGAATGAACATGCCCAAAACGCGAGAATAAAAATCAAGGCTCAATTTGGGGTCTTTGATTCGAAAGATATGCAATATAAATAACAAATAAAAAAATCAAAATTGAAAAACTAAAAGAGAGTAACCCATGTCTTCTTCTTCCATCTAATATACTCACAAACCGTTCTTCTTCTTCTTGACCTTAATTTCATTGATGATGTTGGTTTTGTGGTAGATTGTTTGCTTTCACTATTATAAAGCCTTGATCTTTTAATTTTTCACCATTATGTATTTTTCGCGTTTTTCTCATGTTATAAAATGAGAAAAAATTATAAAAAAATATCCCTGAAATCTTTTTTCAACATTTTGAGGAGATAAATTATGGGAAAATATTTTCTCATGTTAGTGACCCTTCGATTTGCGTGCAAAGCTTTTCTTTTCTTTTTCTTTTTAATAAATGTGGGGCCCACCACTAGTTGTGTCACAACATGAGAATTGAATTCTCATGCAACATGAGAAAATTAAATCCCATAAATTATTTGCCAAGAAAGTTTGTACTTGATCTACATACCGCTCCCACCAAGTACACTCAGGCTTGTGATAATCCAAATCCTTTCGTCGGCTTTGCTTTACAACAGAGCTGCAAAAAAAAAAATTACATGTTCATCTAATAGAAGAACAACTTGACAATAGCATGGATTCTTCCACCCTACAAAACGCATACATACAATAGTTAAAAAAAAGCATATCACAATATTGTGTTATGGAAAAAAATATTTGTAGAAGAAAAAAAGATAGAGAAGAATGTCATACCTTCCTCTGAGGAAGTAAAGAAATACATATTATAGTGATTGCAAATCATCCTGTCAGCTTTACTCTACAATAGTGCTACAAAAAAATGAAAAATATTACATGTTCATCTAATAGAAGAACAACTTGATAAGATGAAGAAGATAAATAGACAGAGAAGAGAAGAAACATATGTACAAAAGCTAATTACCAAATGAAAAGATCCAGTAACACATATCCTATTTATACACAAAATAATTTCGTTTTTTAATAATTAAGCTCAATAGTGGGATATTAATGGGGTTAACAATTACCTATGCAGAAAGTATTGGGATATTAATGATGACCTATTTTTCCACCTTTAAGTTTAAATTTTGAATTTGAATACTTTTCCACCTACCAATGCAAAAAGTAATGAGATATTAATACTTTTCCACCTACCTATGCAGAAAGTAGTAGATCAATAATACATGTGTCTTCCACTATATATTTTGAATTATTCTTCCCACCCATTTCAAATTTAAATTTCGAATTTCGAAGGTCATTAATACAGTTGTCTGCCACCAAGTATTTTATAATTTTAGAGACTCTCCCTCCTTTTTAGAATTTTTTATTTACGAAATAAATTTTTTTTCCAAAAAAAGTAACTTTTCAAACTATCCTCCGGTGTGAACACAAAGCTGAGAATGAAGAAGAAAGCGACATGTCAGTAAACTTTTCAAAGTTTGGTTCTCCATTCTATATAGTAAGATTTTGCCCAACCAAATACTTTTTTAATAATAGTTTCAAAAAATTTACTTCCCATAATTTTTTCGGCTTTTTGACCCTTATAACCTTTTATTAATAATTAATTACCAAATTGACCTTCATTATAAACTATTTCAAAAATTTAACCTCCTTAAAAAATATAACACCAATCTGCCCCTGTTTGACCGTTGACCACCAAGCCTACCCGGGTACACTCCTCCCTACCCGGGTATTTTTTGAAAATTTATGCCTACACGGGTAGAGAGGAGTGTACCCGGATAAATCTCTTGACATCTGGGAAATTGCTTGAATTATTTACCCGGGTACGTAGGGGTGTACCCGGGTAAACTATGTTATATAAGAATCTGAGAAAAATAAATACAGCAACAATTAATAATCAGCATAGGTAGTTGATCAATTTGAGTGGTTGATGATTCTCCTATTCCCAGCTCTGTGTTCAGTCTCTCCTTTTTTTGCTTCAACTCCTCCTTATATGCATCTTCTTCTTTCTCGCTGGATTCTTTGGTTCCAGTCTCTTCTTTCACTCTCAGGTTTTCCTTCTCAATCATAATTACATTCTTCAATATTTTAAGCTTGTTTTTCTTAGATTTTGTTTTGTTTTGTTGGAAAAATATTCGAAGTAAGAGATCGCTGAGAATTTGCAGGAAGATGAATATGATCTGAGCTTGAGGCCGAGGATGAAGGCGAGTTTGCTTGAAAAATCGATCAAGGAAAAAGACGGAGTACCGTTTGTGATTTCTTTTCCGGTTTGACATAATGTATAATAACCCTAATTATATGACTTTTAAATTAGAGGGTTATAATGAGGACCTTATAGTCATAAATGGAATGAGCATAAAATTATAAGAATTTTGATACCCATATTGAGGTATTATGCACAGATGAATTTTTATCTGTTAAATTTGACTGCTGACGTAATAACAGTTAGTAGAATAGCTCCAAGTTAGAAAATTATAGTTAGAGAGCTAATCTAATGATATAAACATCATGAATGAGGTTAGGATATGATTTGGTGAAGATTGATACCCATATTGGGGTATTTTTGAAAAGTCACTTCTGCCGGGTATTTTGTACTGCTGTAGCAGCATCCGGTAGAATCCCGGAACAGGAAAAAGATAAGAAAATAGAAATAAAGACCAATATATGCCTAACAAGTCATAATTAGACCAAAAATATTAAAGTTACGAAGATTATGAAATCCGGGTACAGTTAAGAACATCGGTAAAGACTACAGTGCAATTAAACAACTGTTAGTGGATCTGTGATCTACTAATCAAATTTTTAAGTTATGAACATGATAATTAGACAAAATTAATGTTAAATACTTAAAGTTAGAGTCTTGAGAGTTTTCGGGTAAAAATTTGACGACGGATCAGTTAAAAATTACACCAGGTCTCACTAAAGGACGAATATCACTTAAGTGACATGGCACCCCTCATTAGGGCACCCTCCTCTCCTTCCCTTCCATTTCTGATCAGCAGCCCCTTCACCTCCTTCTCTCTCTAAGTTTCAAATTTTGAAAACTCTCTCACTTCTCTCTAAGATTTCTTCACCTAAATCTCTCTAAACCACCAAACTTCCTTCACAAAGATTGTTCCCCTCACTCTCCTCTTCACAACCATACCATTTTCATGGTGTGAATCAAAAATTTCGTGTCCCTTATCATCCCAAACAGCCACGGTTTTGTGGAGAGCAAAGGCTATGGAGTTGTGTTCTTGAGCTCTCTTGAAGAATCACACTTGCTTGCTTGTTTCCTTTGATTTTTGGGTAAGTGTTCTTAAATTTTTTTTTCATGAAAAATATCATCTTTTCTTCTTACGTTCTTGAGCCTAACTCATGAGCATGTTCATGAAGGTGTGTGCTTGCCTAAAGGTGTGTTCTTGGTGGGAAAAGGTGGAGACTTGAGCTAAAGGAGAAACCTTGAAGATGTAAGCTCCCACTTGGGAAATATGAACCAAAAAGCCTCCCTTTTTCTTGTTGAGTGCCTTGGTTTTGATATGTTCATGAGAAGACTGTTGTTTAAAATTTCGTAATGTCATGGTTTGATGATGATTCTTAAGTGTGTGTGTGTGTGTGTGTGTTTGGAACCATGGAATGATGGATTGGATGACTAAAGGTGCCACCTTTGGACCTTTGAGTGATGTTCATGTAAAAAGATGACTATGAACTCAAAAATGGACCATGAACATTTCAGCCATATTATGTAAGGATAGGATTTGATGACAAAAAAATGTGATTAAGTTGTTAAGTGTGGAAAAATGATTAGAAAGATTAACTAGGTGGGTTAACTCTAAGTAAAACTCACTAATCATGATTAATAATGGCTAAAAATCCTAATTAATATAGCTAATCAAATCTTCCCCATAAAGTACATAAGGGTTTAGTTGTGTTAAAATTAAGGAGATGATGAATTAGGTGATTAATTAAGGGTAGAGATTAATTAACCAAAGTAATCAAGGATTTAACTCTAAAATTGGACTAAAGTAAGGTTTAGGTACACTAATTAAATAATTAGTAAAATTAAGTATCATGACATAATGGGACTAAGGATATTTCATAATGTGACTTAATAATAGAAAAATCCAAGAATTAATGTGAATTAGGATTTATAATCAAAAGTAATTAAGGTTTGTTAAGTAAACACATTTAAGGCTAAGTAACCAGTTTTTAGGCAAAATTGGGGAGAGCATATCTTTCTCCACAGAGGTCATATAGGGATGTGCCTTATATCAAATTGAAGATTGATATGTTATCTACGTGGTGTCAAAATTTGGTATCAATTGAAGATATATTCAATTCTGTATGTTCGTTTGAGTGAGGACTGCACAGGGAGGCATGTGCAGGGGCGCTGTACATGGCTGACACTTCCATGAATTTTTTCTCCCTTAATTATTACTCAAATTAGGCTCATAATATGTATAATTAAAGATAAAGGTGTCTAGTTGTCTACATAAAACTTTTAGAGCAATTGATTTAGTATAATTTCCATAATCGCAGAAATGGTAAAGGATGTTTAGGGCTCTGTTCGGAGTTGGCAAACAGCTTTGTTTGTCCAACTTCAAATGGTGATAACCGGAGCTAGGAAACTTCAAATGAGGCATATGATACCTTGTTGGAAAGGTAATTGAGTCTAGATTAACATAATAAAATATGAGAATTTTATAACAAGTGAGTCACGCCCAGTAACTAGAAAACAGAAGCATGTATAGTTTTGGAAAAATCGTAAAAGTGATATTTAAGCTAAGTGGGCTTAGGGGAACCCTTAGTAACTTATAATAATCATAAATATGACTTGGATGAGTTGAAAATAATCTAAGTGAGCCTTGCATGTGATTCTAAGCTATGTAAGTAATTGAAGATTAAAGTGGCTTGTAATAATGCACTAAAATATGTAATAAGTAATAATTGGTCTAGGCTTGTAATGGGCATATTATTGGCATATGAGTATGAAAAGTGGAATCATTAAATGATTAAGTCGTGGATATGACTTGATTAATTAATATGTAATTAATGATGTGAATGGTTCCTACTCTAGGTGTGCCTAGAGAACCGTGCACTTGAGGATTTTGTTGGAGCATACGTATTATATTGGAGTGTGGGCTTGTGCTAAGCTGCCTAAGGTAAGCTCCTAGTTATAGTTGACTCCTCTCTCTTGTGGCCCCACCATGATGGTGGGCATTA